>NC_049234.1:59300322-59606839 GCF_011100685.1 Canis lupus familiaris
GCCGGAAAACCACATACAGAAGAATGAAATAGGGCCTCTATACACCATCTCAAAAATAATTCGAAAGGGATTAAAGACTTAAACATAAGACCTGAAACCATAAAACTTATAGAAGAAATCATAGGGGAAAAGCTTCTTGGCGTTGGTGTGGCGACAGTTATTTGAATAAGACATTAAAAGCACGAGCAACAAAAGCAAAAATTAGTATGTGGGACTCCATCAAACTAAAAAGCTCCAGCACATCAAACGAAGTCACCAACAGAATGTAAAGGAAACCTAAGGAATGCAAGAAAATATTTGCAAATCATGTATCTGATAAAAGGTTAATATCCAAGTATATAAAGAGCTAGCTATCCCACCTCTGTGTATATATATCCAAAAGAAATGAAAAGAGGATACAGAAGAGGTATCTGAACTCCTATGTTCATTAGGGTATTAATTCACCATAGTTAAGATGTGGAAACAACCTAAGTGTTTGTGGATGGATAAATGGATAAAGAAGATGTGGTGTCTGTGTGCGTGTGTGTGTGTGTATACAAATGTGCATGCACACACAGGAATATTCAGCCACAAAAAGGAAGGAAATCCCGCTATTTGGGACAACATGGCTAGAACTTAAGGGCATTACGCTAAGTGAAATAAATCAGACAAAGACAAATACTGTATGATATCACTTAAGTGGACTCCAAAAAGCTGAATTCATGGAAACAGAGTAGGCTGGGGGTGGGGGCAGGGGTGTGGGAGAAGCAGGAAAATGTTGATCAAAGGGTACAAACTGATCTAATGTACAATATGGGGAGTATAGCTAATAGTAGTGTGTTATACACTTGCATGTGGCTAAAAGAATAAGATCTGAAATGTTCTCACCACAAAAGAAAGGGTAATTATGTGACATGATGGAGGTGTTACGGTGATAATCATTTTGCAGTATATCAAATCAACATGTTTTATACCATACAATAACACAATGTTACCTCTAAATTATCTCAATAAAGCTGAACACAAAGCCGATATCCGGAAATGAGGAAACTGGAGGACATACTTATAATAAATAAATCTGGCATGTTGCTTACGTAAAAGTTACCTAGCACAACATATGTAATTTTTTTAACATATGTAATTTTTAACTAACAAAATTTAAATTAAAAAAATAGGAAAAAAATAAATTTAAATATTAAATGGAAGAAGAATTGATGTAGAACTGAGCTTCCTATCTTAGCTGAGCTCCTTCCTGACAAGTAGAACAATTTAATAAAAGAGCACATGTTCAAATTGCCTCTATGGCTTCACATCTCCCCCTGTCATTTACCGGCTGAGGACCTTAATTTCAGAGGTTTCATTCTCTTATCAGCAAAGTGTAGATAATCATGCCTCCTTTGCACTGTTACACTGCAGATTAGACATGAAATATACAACAATTATCTTTTTCTTCCAGGATTCACATTAAACACATTGAAGGTAGAGGTGCAGTGATACACATCTTCCTCTTCCAGATATGCCTCATCTTTAATTACAAAATAAATTTAAGTCCATGTTCTCAAGTAAGGACTCAGCCGTACTCTACATCCAATTTTTCTAACTCTGAACGTGAAGTTTCCTGATAATGTCTGCTTAGTTTTCTCTCAAATCTTCCAAATCCAATTTCTTCTCTCTAGGCATAGGATCACAGCCCTCCACCAAGCATGGAACATCTTTTACTTCTCTTACCTTATGCAACTCCAAACTTTAAGACAAACACCTTTGCTAAGTTTGTTTGTCTTGACTCAGTTGACTTTTCTTGGTAGAGACACTTCCTGACTCAGTGTTGATCAGAGCCAGATCTCTTACTTTTGTCTTCTAATTCTTTTAGAGAATGTTTCTAATTGGTTTATGTCCTTGCATCTCTTTGTTTCCAAGTTCCTTGTTTCTACAGTTGTAGACACAAAGTATCAAGGATATTTTGAGAATCATTTTAGGCTCTTTTCTGGTGTCCTTGGGCACAGGAGCAGTATTTTTCTGGAAGAGACAACCTTAAGAAAATACCCAACTATTGGTATTGTTAATGCAAACAATGGTCACTGGCCCATGTTGACAGTGTAATTGAAAGCGACTAATGTGCCAGGGATAATTACTTGATATCTGGAATTTTGTGGAATTGTAGTTAGGAGTCAAATCACACAGATGAGTTTTAGGATTGACTGAAATTTATTAAGAACATGTAATCTCAAATCTTAAATGTTATTTACTAGCCGTATGATCTTGAGTAAATTAACTTTTTAGTACCTTGATTTTTCTCATCTGTAAAATTGTGATACTAATTGAACCTACCTCATAAAGTTGTTTTTGAGGATTAACTAAAATAATATATATATATAAGATGCTCAATGTAGTACTTGGCACTCAACACATATTACTTATTGTTCTGATATTACAAGCTTATAACTTTCACATTTGTAATGACCCTATAGTTTAAAAATATTTCCTGATATTTCTGAAATATGTTTCTTCAAATAAAGTACTATCTCAGCCAGTGACCCCACCCAAACTTATAATAATTAAAGTAGATGACTACCTGTTTGGGAGTGTCATGAATTACTGGTGTCTGGTTCTTTTAGCAGTATCTGAACATGAACTCAATTTACTTTTGCATCTCTGTTTGCCTTCAAATCAGTAAATCCCAAATTATGAGGAAGAACAGGACCTGCAACCTGTCTTTCTTGGCTGTCTAATTAGCACTCATATAGGGCAGAGACAGGAATCTGGGTTTTATTCATTGGGATTTTAGCAACAATAAACAGGAGTGGCTCAGGATGAGGCATGAACCTTTTGTGTAGTTCTTCTAAAGGTGACTGGGTGAGTGGAGGAAAAAGGATACCTGTCTCATTTAAACAGGGCTAAATAATACAAAGCCTTTCTTGACTATGGCAAACCTAGTTGAACTTCCCTTTCTTTGAAGTTATTCTGCACTTAAGGTCCTCAACATACAATTTAGTCCTTAATTATGTCATGCTGTTCAGTTTCAGGTGTGTCACTCTCATCTCTCCAAAGAGATTGGAAGCAATTTGAGGAGATAGATCATGTTTCCTTTTCTGCAAGACTCAAGTGCAAAGAAATGTAAAGAGCTGAACAATCATACCATATATTGGGAAGGAAGGCTGTTTAGTTAAATTGAGAAAAGTAGCTCACTTACATGGAAAATAAAACATGGGTCCCTACCTAACATTATACACAAAGGTGGACTTTATTTTTTTTTAAAGGTGGACTTTAGATACATTGAAAGCAAAGAAAATTGATGAAGATGATTATTTCAAAATTATGGATTTCTATATCATGAAGGATAACACGGTCCAAATTAATAGAAAACAGAATGGATAATTGTAGTTTCTACAACCAGCAAACTGTTCACATCTAGGAAATATAAGGAACTCCTGAAAAATAACAAGTAAAAAAATAACTCTAATAGAGAAACAGATAAAGCCTAGATATAGGCAATTTATAAAAATGAAAACTCAAAGGGCTATCAAGTATATTTAGTAGTGCACAAACTCATTAGTAATTAGAAAAATGTAAATTAAATCATAAATACAATATAACTTCTTGCTTGTTAGGCCGGCAGAAATCAACAAGCCAGATAATACCAAGCACTGGCAAAGATGTGCGGACATGAAAGATCTAAATGTGAGACAAGATTCCATCAAAATCCTAGAGGAGAACACAGGAAACAGCCTTTTTGAACTCAGCCACAGTAACTTCTTGAAAGATACATCCACGAAGGCAAAAGAAACAAAAGCAAAAGACAGTGTCTTGATTAGCCTAAAACAACAGCAGTGTTGACTATAAAATGTAAAGAAAACAGATTTTAAACTTTCTTGATTTATTATAAATGTTTCTCAAGTTCAAAGACTTTGTATATCAAAGACAGATTTTTTATTACTGCTTTTACATTGAAGAAGTTGTGTAGTCACTCAGGATTAGAGGAATAAAGGAAGTACTAGGGTATGTATCCAAGGTTTTTTTGGCATTCCTCAAGAAATGATTGCAAATGCTGTTTTCTAAGGTGCTGTGGATATGAAAGAATGGAGGATATATTTCAGCTTATGAACATTAATTAATATTTGGGGGGACAAGACTGCAAGATGGAACACAACCGTATGATTTAGTGAGAACTGAAATTATAGGTTATAACTCGATATTATTGCAATTATGGGCAATTGAGTATGCATAAGGGTAAAGATCAGATGGTGATTTGAAAACATGAAAATTGATTAGAGAAAGAAAGGAAATGTTTTGAACTAAAAAGATTCTTTGACTACTAAAACCAATACACCTGCCATTCTCACCCTTTTGAAATAACTGTATTCCTGTGCTTTCTTGTCAAAGGAGTTAAATTGAGCTTAGTTTTTGAGTGATGGTTCACAAGCATCCTGAGCAGAACTATTATATAACTGAATTTACTTTTTCCTTTTTGGGGGTAGTCTTGTATTTAGTTTTAACAAATTTATTAGCATTGCATTAGAATATTATGCAATAGGTATGGGTATTTTATCCTTATTAGCATGTCTGTGAGATAAAATGAATACTTGTGATTATCTTTCTTTCTCTCATATATTTTAAAAATATTTTAGATCTTAAAATGGGATCCTACAAATAAGTCATGTGGTTTTACAAATAACCACTTCTGATATGGTTAAACTCTACCATTTGGATGATATTATGGGGCAATGGGGGAAGCCATAAGCTGGGATACAGTTGGCCTCAGTTCTCTCACCTTCAAATGAGGAGTTTGAGTTAGAAAGAGTGGTTTATCAGAATTGCTATTTGTTAGAATGCAAATTCCTTTACTCCCCATCCCTGCCTACCCATCCCATTAGATACTGATTCAGTGGTCTGGAGTGGGGGCTTAGGAACCTTCAAGGTGATTTGGATGCAAATGGTCAGAAGATCATCTATTGAGAAATATTGAGTGAAATGATCCACAAATCCCTTCCATCTACATTATTTTACAACAGAAAGGATATCATTTGGCTTACCATATTCTCGCTCATCTCCCGTAAGTCCTTAAGTTGGTATGTGCTGTTTTGTTCAGAATGACTATTAACTTGTAGATCTGAAATTTTAAAGGTGCCATGATAATACTCCATTTTCTGGCCTGTGATACCAAGGAAAAGTAAGAAATCACATGATATGGGAATAGCTTTCAGGATCTAAGGCACAAATATAATGGGGCTAACATAAAGTGTTAAATTATTACTGAGATTTTTAAAAATTTACTTTCGTAATACTACTAATGAAAATGATAATTAATGTTTTATGTTAATAATAGCTGATATTTATTGAGTGTCTACCATGTTGTCAAACACTATTCTGGGTATTTTACATGTATTAATTTATTTGGTACTCACTCTAGCTCTCTAAGATTGGTGTTACCTCCATTTCACAGATGAAGTTAAGTGAGACTCAGAGGTGTTAAGTAACTTGCTCTATGCTATAATAACTAGTAAGTTGCCTGAGTTTAAACCTAGACAGTGTGGTTCTAGAGCTGGAACAATTAATTCAATTAATTCTTATTATGTCCCTTGCTGATGGACAATGAAATGTATACCACCTTATAATCAACTGGAAGTAGTAGTAATGAGTGTCCTTGTGAATTTTGATTTGTAATGGGAGAGCCAGGCCCAATAAGAAAGACAGGAAAAGAAAGGGAAACAACCTGTTTAAGGTGAGAGGTAAGAACATTGTGTAATTGGGGTGAAACAATCAGATCTCTGCTTGACTACTGGGAAAGGTAAGAAAACAGAGAGCAGTGGAGACTCCTGGGAAATCTCGTAATCTTAGGAGTATGGCCTTGGGGAGGCGGGTGGACAAGAAAGCTACAAAGAGTTAAATATAGAGAAAGATGAAGAATGAAGCAACCACAGAACAGTATCTCTCCCAGGGGAGCCTGAGTCAGGGAAGATAAAATGAATTTCCCAGCTATGGACCTAGGAAAGAAGGAGGGATCTCAGGATGGTACATCTGTGTGGGACATCTCCAGACTCTGTAGTGCTTTTTTGATCCCCCTGATACTTACCTATGCAATCCATATTGTTATCAAACCTTATAGTCATAATAAAGGGGTTTTTGTGCAATCAAATTAACTGACCTAAGAGTCTTTGGCCATTGGTGGGATTGTCATAGGAAGCCCAGAACCGTGTTCTTAAAACCTTGAAAGCTCCTAATGGAGTCTTCATCACTCCACATCAAGTCTGAGGAAGATGACAATAGATGAAACCATTCAAGTAAGCAGCCTGAGCTAGTTGTTTTATCATATACATCTGTGTGAGTGGCGCTATGGAGATTTGTCAAAAAATACTAATGGTTTGCAGTCTGTGCAGAGAAAGATGCAATTTTAGAAAGAATTCTGAAAAAAAAAAAGAATTCTGACATGCAGTATTTACATGATTATAAATATGCTAATTTTATTTATTTATTTACACAATTTTTAAAAATAGCTGAATATCATTTTGGAAAGAATAAAATTTTCTCTAAAAATAAGTAGCAAAATTCTATCATATCTATAGTTTACTAATTTCAAAATTCATTATTTCATTAGACATGTTTTTCTTTTGCCTTTGCAATGTTGGTGGATAGAATGATGAGTGAATGAGCCAATTTTAATAACTAATTTATCAGAGTTATTCACTTGAGTGACTAGAGTTCTTTATTATGATTGCTAGTAAATTTCAGTTACTATTTTTGATCTTTTGTGTAGAGGCGCAAAAGGATACTAAGTTGTGAGCTCTAGGTAGATAGGTACCTGGTCTGCTTTACTTAATACTGTGTCCTGAGTCATCCAGAAAGGTACTCATATATAATAGGCGGTCAGTAATTATTTATTGATAAAATGGTTGAATAAATTTAAAAAATTCTAAATGGGGGCATTTGTTGGTAAGTACAAATCTGTTTTGGGATGAAATTACATATACAGATGTACAAATGAAGGTTTGCAGAAAAATGAAATCAGACTGAGTGGAATCCATAATTTTTACATACCAGAGACTAACAAGTGAGCCAGAAGACCAATGGTTACTGCCACCACTGTCAGTAATAACACAGCAAGAAGGGCAATCATCCATGGTTTCAAATCTCTATTTTGGGTGCGAAATCCTACTGTTCTGCGAAAAAGAAAAGTCACCAGTTACTCTTACATTTCAACAGTTAAAGGCTTTCTGGTTCTCTTTTGGATAAAATTAGGTTGCTTTGGTCTGCCTTTCCCAGCAAGAAGACATTTGTCTTCAATTTTCATCAAGGTCATCTTGGTGTGAAAGAGGTGTTAAAAATATCAGGATCTGAGAATCCATGATATTTTTATGCTCCTGGTTTCTATTTCTGGAGGCACTGGTTCTCTGTGGTGGCCAGGTCTGACTTCTCTTAGCAGTGTGGTCCAAAGTAGCACACATGCTTGAAAAAACACCATTCCTTCTTCCTCCTTTTTTTCTCTCTTTTCTCTATCTATCCTTTTAGAGTTTACAAAGTGATTTCAAATCTAATATCCCATTTACTTTTTGTCTTTTAAGTCTTTATTACGAAATATTTCAGACACATAGAAATTTAGAGTGGTAGAGTAGAACACCCTTGTATTTATCACATCATTTTTCAATTGTTAATATTTTTGCCATTTTGCTTCATTCATTTTGCTGCCATATTTTAATGTGAAATAGGACATTATGATTTTTCACTAAATCACTATTATAAACCGAGTTTTTCCCACATAACCACAATACTATAACACTCCTAAAAATTAACAATATTTCTTCAGTATCTCCCACTATCCAGTCCATCTTCAAACTCACTCTATTATCTGCATTATATTTAATAATGGTTTGTACAAATCAGGACATTATCAAGAACAATGTAGTATATTTGATTGTTATATCTTCTAAGTCTTTCAGTCTAAAAGAAGAGTCCTGCTTCCTTTTATTTTTAATGACATTGAATTGTAGACATCAAACCAGTCGTCTTTTAGAACACCCCACCTTATTGCTTGTCTCAGTGCTTTCTTACAGTTTCACTAATTCTTTCATCTATCCCTCTCACTTACTGTAAGGTTAAAAATATCTAAAGACTTGATTAGATTTTAGTTAAATTCATTTGACAAGACTACTTCAAATGGGATGGTATATATATATTATATTTTTATCACATGAAGGTTAGAGGAAATTCCCACAATTTAGGAGGAAAAAAATAACTCGTTGCTTTTTTTTTTTTTCTAGAACCATATGATTAACAATACTGCTAATGACATTGTGTCAAGTATTTGTTTGCATGTATATTAATCTAAACTTAACTGTGAACTCCTTAATGGGCTAGACTAGCGTTGTTCATATTTTTATCATCAACATTTAATAAGATACCTGGTAAAGAGTGGGAATTTTATAAATCCATGAGAGGAAGATATTATACCAGCTTTACATATGAAATAACAGAGACTGAGAGGATGGGTCCTGGTCATCTAACTCATTTTGTAGTGCACCTTCTCTGCAATTTGCCATTGTAGTCAGCTTTATTTATCCCTTTCATTTAGCTTTGGGGGTAGAAAGTATTTTTTATATTTCCTCACAAGGTTTAGTGCAATGTTTTGCACTGAATGTAATTTTAAATAGATATTAGTTGATTTATAGGAATTTTTTCTTTTGAACATAAATATATTTTATATGTAAATCCAAGCACAAAAGATTCAGTGTATGGACCTAAATACTTAAGAAGATGATAGTTTTGGCCAAAGTAATACATTTGCCTAATAAATCTAGTGGAACTTGAGAGATCTGAATTCTGTTGAGTATAGGAAATATTGAAAATGTGTGCATTGACTGATTAAAAAGAACCTAGACAACTGACTATGGAAAGGCAGCATGTCTTCCAATGGACAAAAGCTAAAGTGCCAGAATATAATAACAAACATAAGCTCCATGTAGTATAATATTACTGCCTCTTAAATAGCTTAAAATCTAAAATCAGAAGGGAAGGATAACTTAGAGGCTACTTGGTAAAATTCAGCACATTTTCCAGGTGAGGAAACTGAGCCTGGAGATGATTAAATGACTTCTCTGATATAACAGCAGTCATCTCAAACTCATGTCTTCTAACGTTAGGGCACTATTTTTTTTTTTTTTTCAGATCCAGATTGCTTTTCCACTGAATGCACATTAAAATTCTTAAATTGATTTATTATTCATACATTCATCTATTCACTCATTTATTCATTCTTCATTTATTTGAACATTCCTTTTCTCAGAGAATCTTAGTATGTCTCTAAGTCATTCAAACACAAAAACAAAGAAGAAAAGCTAGAATTTAAGGAGATTTACAAGCTTTGAAATCTATCTTCCCATCACAGCAGAGTTCCTCTGAGTAGGACAAATGAAGAAAATCAGTGACAGGAAGATCATATCCTACTACTGAGATGTACACAAACTCACACTGTTACAGACTGAACGGTGAGACTCTTAGCAGAAGAGTGGTTCAATAATCAATGACACACTGCTTCAAGTGCTGTGGCAGTCATATCTATAAATCCCATACAAGGAGTTGCAGACTCCTTGGAGTCTGGGGAATGATGACTAATGAATGGGGGTATTAAGATGTTTCTTCCTTTGAGAAAATGTCTGGGGAATAACAGATGTACAATAGCAAATTACAAAAGCTTCAGGAGCCATGAGACAAAGCTGCAGCTACTTAATCCTTATATGAATAAACTTTCAACTCAGAGTCACTTTTATGAATACAAATAAGAAATGCATGAAAGCAAACATGCATCATTGACTTTCCATTCTGGAGAGGTCCTGCTAGTAATGTGCATGTCACTTCAGATTTGAAAAGAAATAGGCTTAGTAAAGCCTTGGAAATCTAGCCTAATTTTAAGTAGAGATGCAATGAACCGTGGTGTTCATACATTTTTTCTTCCTGCTTTACTTGCACCATAAAACAAACACTAGTGTATCAATTTTCAATTGCCACAAATTACCAAAGTTAGCACCATAAAGCAAATACCACTTATTAGTTCACAATTCTGTCTGTGTCATGTCTGAGTTCTCTGCTCAGGATCTCTTAAGTTGAAATCAAGTTGTTGGTTGAAGCAGCTTTCTTATCTGACAGTAGTGATCATCTCCTAAGCTCACTTAGGTTATAGGCAGAGCTCAGTTCTTTGAAGATTGTATGTATGTATGTATCCATTTATTTTAGAGAGTGAGTGTGTGTGAGCAGGGGGAGAGGCAAAGGGAGAGGGAGAGAGAGAATCTCAAGTAGACTCTGAGCTAAGCAGGGAGCCCAACTTAGGGTTCGATCTTACCATCTGATCGTGATGTGAACCAAAAGAGTCAGGTGCCCAACTGACTAAACCACCGAGGCACCCCAGAGCTCAGTTCCTTGAAGCTGAACTGGGGTCCCTGTTTTTTTGCTGGCTGTCGCAGACCTCTCTTTCAGCTCCTAAATTCCATCCCCATTCTTTGCACGTGGCCCATTCCATCTCTATAGCCAGCAGTGGAGAATCACCCTCCTAACAAATCTCTCTTGAATCTCTCTTTCTCCAGGTAGAGCTTAGTTCTTTCCAAAGGTGTCACATGATTAGAATAGGCCCACCAAGGATAATCTCCCCATCTTAAAGTTCACTGATTTGAGACCTTAAGTATATCTGTAAAATTCCCTTACAACAGCACATAAATAAGTACTTGAATAATTGGGAGAAGAAATGTGTACACCAGGAGATGGGAATCTTAGGGATCCATTTAAAATTTTTTCACAGCTGGAAATATTATGAATTCATAAAAATAGAAATCTGTATAGCATCCAGAGAGAGCATATTCAAATAGGTTTGGAAAAAATGGGTTAAATGAAGTTAGATAGAATCCTCACTTCTAGAAGTCTCAGAATCTGGTTTTAAATGGAGGTATAGGTGAACACTATATTTCTCTTGGTTTTGTATATATTCTAATCTGTTCACGGATGCAACCCCAGTGCTGTATACATCATCTGACTCTTAGTAAATACTTGAAAACTGTTATCAAATTGGACTGAAATGAAAGTTTTTCAAATATACTTTTTAAAACAGCACAATATCTACTGATATCTTGTGGGATTCTGATGTTCCACAGAATAGTTTAGAAAACATAGCTCTAGATGTATTTATACCACTGTGATGCTCATGGAATGCTTGTCTGGAGGTTATAAAAAGAAAAACAAGGGAGAGGAGTTAAGATGGTGGAGTAGTAAGAGAACCCTATGCTTGCCTTGTCCATCAAACACAGCTAGATGAATATCAAATCATTTTGAACACTCAGGAAATAAACTGAGGAATGAGAAAACAAACTGCAATTAGAGGGAGAAGAGAGGCCACATCATGGAAGGTAGGAGATGCAGAGACCTGATTTGGAGGAGAAAATAATCACTAATGCTGTGGAGGAGAGGAAACCCTGATGTGGAAGAAGGGAGAGAGAGAGACTGAAGAAGTGGGGAACAGAGAAGGGCATTGCCCAAGAAAAACACTTCCCCAAAACCATTGATGGGGAAAACAATAAAGCCTGATTACTGCAAGTTTTTACAAGCAGTGGAGCACAAAGACTGAAGTTTTAGAAGTCCATGCCATCACCAGACAGAGCTGTGAGCTTACAGGTGCTCCTGTGGAAAAGAAGGGTAGAGGCTCAGGAGCAGAGAGTGTGCTCTGAGGATCCCCTGGGTGGCACTGGGAGAGATAGTTCCCCTTCTTGGAGTGTATTTGGGAGAGGTGGCACTGCCTTTCAGGGGACAAAACAGCTGGCAGGCACCATTGAGCTGCCCTGTTCATTAACATATGAGCAGAGATGCCTGCTAAGGGCAACTAATCTGGACATTGGCTTTTGCTGTGCTTTAACATAAACTCTACACCTCTGCATGTTCTTGCAACTGCCCATCTGGGACAATCAGCGCCAGACATATTGTGGCAAGACCTTCCCCCAGAGGCTAAGTTCAGGTCCTTGTCACACTGGATCCCTAAAACTTGGAGTTTGGAAGCCCAGCTGTTGTGCCTGAGAGAAAATACAGGAGCACTGTACTGCCAGATGGGCAGACAGCTCAGACACAGACAAGATGAAGGCAAGGATCGGAGGGATTCTGGGACACACAAGGGAAGATTGGTAGCTCTTCTATGAGGGCTTTCTGAATAGCAGCCAGCATGAACTCACTCCGGGCATTAGAGAGCAGGCTGATGCCATTTTCCCCCACACCCCATTAGCATGGAAGGACTTCAATGAGCAGCATAGCACCCACAGTAGAGACTTGGGCCACTTTCACTAAGCCCCATGCCTCTGTGCTCTGCAGATGTTTCTAAATTAGGGCAAGTGTGCCTGAGAGTCAGAGCACCAGAGACCCCTCCCCCAGAAGACCACATAGCACAACAGTGGCTCACCTGCCCCTATCAGCACTCACCAAGTCTACTGACTATAGAGTACTGCAGAGTTTCACCTCTAGGGGAAATAGGACCTAGATCCTTTTAACAAGCAAAAGACACCTAGTTAAAACTTGCCACACAGTGGACAAGATCCAAACACTCCTCATGTAGACAAGGAGAAACTCTGCATAGGCCTGACCTGAGGAAAAAAGCACCCAAAACACAACAGCAGATTGTACACAGCACACACCAGAAACACTTCCTTGAAGAACCAGATCCTGGACAGTATATGATCTCTTCTTAATACAGCCATTACTCTCAGAAGCAGGAAACATAACAGGCTTTCCAACATACAGAAGACTATGCCTGACTGGAATTTAAAACAACAATCATAAGGATACTAGCTGGGCTTGAGAAAAGCATAGGAGACACCAAGGAGTACCTTACCACAGAGATAAAACACTTAAAAACTAGTCAGGCCAAAATAAAACATGCTATAACCAACTTGACGTAATGACTGCAAGGACTGAAGAAACAGATGAATGAATAAGTGATATAGAAGATAAAATTATGGAAAAAATGAAGGTGAAAAGAAGAGGAAAGAAAAATATTGGATCACAAAGATAGACTTAGAGAAATCAGTGACTTCATAAAGTGTAATTACATGTGTATCATAGGAGTCCTAGAAGAAGAGGAGAGGGAAAAAGGACAGAAGGCTTATTTGAGCAAATTATAGCCGAAAACTTCCCTAACCTGGGGAATAAAACAGATATCCAAATACAGGTGATACAGAGAACTCATCAAATCAATAAAATCAGGCCAACACCAAGACATATTGTAGTACAATTTGCAAAATACAGTGATAAGGAAAGAATCCTGAAAGCGGCAAGAGAAAAGAAACCCTAACCCACAAGGGAAGACAAATAAGGTTAGCAGCAGATCTTTCAACAGGAACTTGACAGGCCAGAAGAGAGTGGCATGATATATTCAACATGCTGAATGATAAAAATATGTAGCCAAGAATACTCTATCCAGCAAGGCTGTCATTCAGAATAGAAGGAGAGATGAAGAGTTTCCAAGACAAACAAAAGTTAAAGGAGTTTGTGACACTAAACCAGCCCTGCAGGAAATATTTAAAGGGACCCCTTGAGTGAGAAATTAAGACTAAAAGCAACAAAGACTAGAAAGGAATAGAGAAAATCTCCAGAAACACCAACTCTACAGGTAATATAATGGCACTAAATTCATATCTATCAATACTCTCTCTGAATGTAAATGAACTAAATGCTCCAATCAAGACACAGTGTATCAGAATGGATAAAACAAACAAACAAACAAACAAACAAGATCCATCAATATGCTTCCTACAAGAGACTCATTTTAGACCTAAAGGCACCTACAGATTGAAAGAAAGAGGTTGGAGAACCATTTATCATGCTAATAGAGTTAATGGAGTTAAATGAAAGTCAGCATAACCACACACATAAGACAAGCTGGATTTTAAAAAGAGATGAAGAGTACTATATTATAACAAGAGGATCTATCCAACAGGAATGAAGCTCTAACAATTATAAATATTTATGCCGCCAACTTGGAAGCGCCCAAATATATAAATCAATTAATAATAAACATAAAGAAACTTATTGTCAGGGATTTTAATACCCCACTTACATAAATGGACAGATCATGTAAGCAGAAAATTAATAGAAAACCAATGGCTTTGAATGACACACTGAACCTGATGGATTTCACAGATATATTCAGAATGTTTCATCCTAAAGCAGCAGAATACACATTCTTTTCAAGTGCACATGGAACATTCTCCAGAATAGATCACATACTGCATCACAAATCAGGCCTCAACAAGCACAAAAACATAGAGATCATATCATGCATATTTTCATAATACAACGTTATGAAATTTGAAGTCAACCACAAGAAAACATTTGGAAAGACCTCAAATATATGGAGGTTAAAGAACATCCTACTAAGGAATGAATGGGTTAACCAGGAAATTAAAGAAGAAAAAGAATACATAGAAGAAAATGCAAATGAAAACAATTACAGTTCAAAACCTTTGCAATCCAGTAAAAGTGGTCATTAGAGGGAAGTATATTGCAATACAGGCCTACCTCAAGAAGCAAGAAAAGTCTCAAATGCACAGTCTAACCTTACACCTAAAAGACCTAGAAAGGAATAGGAAATAAAGCCTAATGCCAGCAGAAGAAGGGAAATAATAAACAGTAAAGCAGAAATAAATGATATAGAAACAGACAAAAAGCCCAATAGACAGATCAGTGAAACTAGGAGTTGGTTCTTTGACAGAATTAATAAAATTGATAAACTCTAGCCAGACTTATCAAAAAGAAAAGAGAAAGGATCCAAATAAATAAAATCACAAATGAAAAGGAGATATCACAACCAACACCACAGAAATACAAACAATGTATAAAAGAATATTATGAAAAATTATATGCCAACAAATTGGGCAATCTGAAAAAATTGATAAATTCCTAGAAACATACAAACTACCAAAACTGAAAAAGGAGGAAATAGAAAATTTGAATAGACCCATAATCAGCAAAGAAATTGAATCAGAAATCTAAAATCTCCCAACAAACAAAAGTCCAGGGCCAGATGGCTTCCCAGGGGAATTCTGTCAGACATTTAAAGAAGAATTAATACCTATTCTTCCCAAACTGTTCCAAAAAATAGAAATGGAAGGAAAACTTTTTCTATAAGGTCAGCATTACCTTGATTCCAAAATCAAAGAGACCATTAAAAAGAATTACAGACCAATATCCCTTATGAACATAGAAACAAAAATTCTCAACAAGATACTAGCAAATCTAATCCAACAGTATATTAAAAGAATAATTCATGCATTTAAGCTGCGAGTGTGGTTCAATATTTTCAAATCAATCAACATGATACACCATATTAGTAAAAGAAAGGTTAAGAACCATATATATGATCCTCTCAATAGGTGCAGAAAAATCATTTGACAAAACACAGCATCCATTCTTGATTTAAAAAAAAAATACCCTCAACAAAGTAGGGATAGATGGAACATACTTCAACATCAAAAAGGGCATATATGAAAGACACACAATTAATATCATCCCCAATGGATAAAAACTGGGAGCTTTGCTTCTTATGGTCAGGAACAAGGCAGGATGTCCACTTGCACCATTATTATTTAACATAGTAATGTAAGTCCTAGCAATCAGACAACAGACAACAAAAAGAAATAAAAGGCATCCAAGCCAACAAGGAAGAAATAAAACTTTCATTATTTGCAGACAACATGATACTCTATGTAGAAAACCCAAAAGACTCTACCAAAAAGTTGCTAGAACTGATACACAAATTCAGCAAAGTGGAAGGATACAAAATCAATGTACAGGAATCTGTTGCATTTCTATACACCAATAATGAAGTGGAAGAAAAATCAAGGAACTGACCCCATTTATAGTTACACCAAAACACATTAAGAGACCTAGGAATAAAACTAATAAAAGAGATAAAAGATCTGTGCTCTGAAAACTATAGAAAACTTATGAAATAAATTGAAGAAGACACAAAGAAATGGAAAAACAGTCTATGCTTATGGATTGGAAGGACAAATGTTATCAAAATGTCTATTCTACCCAAAGTAATCTATACATTCGGTGCGATCTCTATCAAAATACCACCAGCATTTTTCACAGAGCTGGAACAAATAACCCTAAAACTTGTATGGAACCACAACAGACCCGAATAGCCAAAGGAATGTCAAAAAGAAAATCAAAGCTGGTGGCATCATAATTCTGGACTCCAAAGCTTGAAATCATCAAGACAATATGGTACTGGCACATAAAAAGACACATAGGTCAATGGAACATTCTGTTCCAGAATGTTACAGAACCCAGAAATGGACCCTCAGCCCTATGGTCAACTCCTCTTTAACAAAGCAGAAAAGAATATCCAACGGGAAAAAAGACAGTCTCTTCAACAAATGGTTTTGAGAATATTGGACAGCCACATGCAGAAGAATGAAATTGGACCACTTTCTTACACCACACACAAAAATAAATTCAAAGTGAATGAAAGACCTAAATATGAGACAAGAATCCGTAAAAGTCCTAAAGGAGAACACAGTCAGAAGCTTCTTTGACCTTGGCTGTAGCACCTTCTTACTAGATATGTCTCTGGAGGCACAGGAGACAAAAACAAATATGAACTATTGGAACTTCATCAAGATAAAAAGTTTTCTCACAGTGAAGGAAACAATCAACAAGACTAAAAGCCTATGGAAATTTGCAAATGTCTTATCAGATAAAGGGCTTGTATCCAAAATCTATAAAGAATTTATCAAACTAAACACTAAAAAAAAAAAAACCCAAAATCCAATCAAGAAATGGTCAGAAGACATGTATAGACATTTTTTCAAAGAAGACATACAGATGACATATGAAAAGATACTCAAATCACTCATCATCAGGGAAATACAAATCAAAACTACAGTGAGGTATCACCTCATACCAGACAGAATGTCTAAAATGACTGATACAGGAAACAGCAGATGTTGGTGAGAATGTGGAGAAAGAGGAACCATATTATACTGTTGGTGGGAATGTAAACTGGTGCAGCCACTCTAGAAAACAGCATGGAGGTTCCTCAAAAAGTTAAAAATAGATCTACCCTATGACCTAGTAATTACACTACTACTTATCCAAAGGATACAAAAATACTGAATCAAAGGGGTGCACGCACTCTGATGCTTACTTATAGCAGCAATGTCCACAATAGCCAAACTATGAAAAGAGCCCGAATTGTCCATTGACTAATAAACGGGTAAAGAAGATGTGGTACACATATACACAATGGCATATTACTCAGCCATCAAAAGGAATGAAGTCTTGTCATTTACAAGGTGAGTGGAGTTAGAATGTATTATGCTAAGTGAAATAAGTTAGAGAAAGACAAATATCATATGATTTCACTCACATGTGGAATTTAAGAAACAAAACAGGTGAACATAGTGGAGTGGGGTTAAAAAAAGAGAGGAAGGCAAACTGTAAGAGGCTCTTAACTATAGAGAACAAACTGAAGGTTGATGGAGGGAGGTGGAAAGGGGATGGGTTAAATGGCTGATGGACATTAAGGTCGAAACTTGTGATGAGCATGGGTGTTATATATAAGTGATATGTCACTAAATTCTACTCCTAAAACCAATAGTACAGTATATGTTAACTAACTAGAATTTAAATAATAATTTGAAAAAAAAAGGAGAAACAGAACTTTGATACTCCTTCTTTGTTTAACTCCTAGTAATGGGTGGGAGTGAGGGGTGGGGAAATGGGAGGATGGGGAAAATTGAATATCATTGTGAGTCTAGAGCAAAGAAAATTTTTTGTGGAAAATGATGAAATTATTCAAGCTGAGCTGAATTCAGGTGACTCAAAAGGAAAATGAGGACCTCAGAAAAAGAAAAGACTCTATTTCTTCTTCTATCTAAGGAAACGTTTTCACTTTGGCCCCAGAAATGGAAGTGGCAAAAAAAAAAGGGGGAGCATAACTGAGAATTTTGAGGCTGGGTCATCTGTGGGCTCAGTCAGTTAAGCAAGCGACTGACTCTTGATTTCAACTCAGGTCATGATCTCAGGATTTTGAGATGGAGCCCTGTGTCGGGCTCTGTGCTGGGTGTGGAGCCTGCTTAAGATTCTCTATCTTCCACTTCTTTTGCCTCTCCCCTCTTAAAAAAAAAAAAGAAAAAAAAAGAAAAAAAAAAGGATTTTGATGCTAAAAGAGGAAAGCATGAACTAAAGCGAATTGAGAACACCTTTCCCACAGGGACACCTACACCCCGATGTTCGTAGCAGTAATGTCCACAATAGCCAAAATGTGGAAGGAGCCTCGGTGTCCATCGAAAGATGAATGGATAAAGAAGATGTGGTCTATGTATACAATGGAATATTCCTCAGCCATTAGAAGCGACAAATACCCACCATTTGCTTCGACGTGGATGGAACTGGAGGGTATTATGCTGAGTGAAGTAAGTCAATCGGAGAAGGGCAAACATTATATGGTCTCATTCATTTGGGGGATATAAAAAATAGTGAAAGGGATTATAGGGGAAAGGAGAAAAAATTAGTGGGAAATATCAGAAAGGGAGAAAGAACATGAGAGACTCCTAACTCTGGGAAACGAACAGGGTGGTGGAAAGGGAAGTGGGTGGGGGATGGGGGTGACTGGGTGACGGGTACTGAGGAGGGCACTTGATGGGATGAGCACTGGGTGTTATGCTATATGTTGGCAAATTGAACTCCAATTAAAAAAAAAAAAGAAAAGAAAAAAAAGAAAAAAATTGGGCAAATGATATGAACAGGTACTTCACAGAAAATGAAGTACCAATAATCAATAAATATATGAAATGGACTTGAACTTCTCAATTAAAGAAATCAAAAAAAAAAAAAAAGAGAGAGAGAGAACACCTTTCCTGGATCCCCATGGATACTTCATCCCCATGGAGTGAGCCTCCCACTTCCTGCCACTTCTCTGCACAGTTACTCCCTGCTTAATCACGTCTGGCTTGCTGAGCTGGATTTACTCCAAAGTCTTGCAGCCCTGTTTTTTTTTTTTTTTTCTACCCAACCCTAATGAGTGAGATTGATTTCAAATTCTTGTCTGTTCTAGATCTTCCAGTCTTAATTGTTTAAAAGGGTCTTCTCTCACTGTATTCTAGGATAGGATAGGTATTTTGCCTTCAGATATTAGCAAAATATGAAGTTTTATGGTGCTGGTTTATAGCTGCAAAGACTTTTTTTAAAAAGATTTTTATTTATTTATTAATTAGATAGCCAGAGAAAGAGAGAGAGAGAGAGAGGCAGAGGGAGAAGGAGGCTCCATGCAGGGAGCCCACGTGGGACTCGATCCCAGGACTTCAGGATCACGCCATGGGCTGAAGGCAGGCGCTAAACCGCTGAGCCACCCAGGGATCCCCTAAAGCCTTTCTTAAATAGATTAGAACTTATACTTTGGGTTAAAGATACAGCACCATCACATGTTAGTTTAAATTAATGCAACATAATTGAACTGACTTCTAATTGAGAATGGTAGAGCATTAATGATAAGAAACCAATCTCTGGAGCTAGACTACCTGTGTTCAAGTCCTAGCCCTGCCATTTGCTAGCTCTGCAATATGAAGCAGGGTATTTGGGTCTTTTGTGTCTCAGTCTTCCCATTTGTAAAATGGAAATGAAATTACTACATACCTCATAGGATTTATATGAAAAATAAGCGCATTAATCCATGTCAAGTGACCAGAACATAATAAATACCATATAAATATGAATTATTATTATTATTATTATTACTACACACTTGATAGAAATCAGCCATGCTAAGAGAATGGGCATCTTACTAATAAGAATATTTATGGTAGGTAATTTTGAGACAAGTAGAATTTTAGATTTTAGGATCATCTTGGAGTGGCCCCACAGGAAAGAGCTCATATGGGAAGGGTATTAGGAAATACCTAAAATATCTTTTTTTTTAAGATTTTATTTATTCATTCATGAGAGAAGAGAGGGAGAGAGAGAGGCAGAGACATAGGCAGAGGGAGAAGCAGGCTGCACGCAAGGAGCCCGAGGCAGGACTCGATCCTGGGACTCCAGGATGACGCCCTGGGCCGAAGGCAGGCGCTAAACCGCTGCGCCACCCAGGGATCCCCCCAAAATATTTTTAATGCAGTATTAATCAAGAAAAATGTGTTACACTGTGATCCAGAGTGATAACAAAATGGAGATGCTGTTTTACAAGTACAATATTAATGGAGGAATATGAAATTGAATAACAAAACAGAAACTTATTACAGAATGTTGTACTTTACTAGAAAAGATAGCATCAAATGTTATGTGGTATGTGTGCACGTGCATTTGTGTGTGTGTGTGTGTGTGTGTGTGTGTGTCTGTGTGGTTTAGTCCTAACATGTTTTCGGCGCAAGATGCAATCCTCTTATTAAAGTCGTAAATAAAAAAAAATAAAAAAAAAAAATAAAGTCGTAAATATATATCAGATTAGAGGTTAAGGTCCAGGCTGAGATGCTATGCATGTGTGAAAAATAAATTGTATTCAAATGCCTTATATACTATAAATATGTCCTAACAAACTTCTTCTAAGAATTGATCAGTTATTATAATATTTCTTATTCCTCTTTTGTCCTTTTGTTTTTCCATCTGTCTATCCAATTATCCATCCATGTGTCCTTCTATCCACTTATTTTTCTTTTTTTTTCTCTTTTTTCACCATCTTTTATTGAACCTCTATTTTGTTTTAAGGCATCATGCAGTGCTTAGAAAGGCATGGATGAATAAGACTTGGATTCTATCCTCATGAGCTCTTGGTACGACCTACAGTGCTTTTGTCTCAATTTGTGCCATATGATTGAAAAAAATGAAGCATTGTAAACTTTTCTATAAATATTTTAAATAGCACAAATAATAAATTTCTACTAAAGTAATAAAAATGAACATTAAAAATTGTGAAATAGTAGAATATGTATTGGTCTCTGGCCCCAGTTCCTGACATAGGGTCCTAAAACCTTTGTAATGCCTAAGTGATAAGAGCACTAGGAGCATATTTTGTTCTAATATTTGGTCTTTAACCTCAGTTCCTGACAGAGAGCCCTTACATCTCTTGGAATTTCCTGGTTAATAGCAATGTCTTTTGTCCCAATGGGGTAACTCTGGGTGGATTTCTAGATAGCTTCAGGATTGGGCCTAGTCACCAGAAAGACCAAGCTATGGTTACAGACTTGGAACTTTCAACTTCATTCTCCCACCCCCCACCTGCCATAATCCTCTTAGTAGGGCAGAGGGGCTGAAGATTGAGTTCATAATTGGTCATGTCTATGTGATGATGCCTCCAAAAATCCTAATAGTATGAGGTTCGGAGACCTTCTGGGTTAGTATAGCGTGTGCTGGGAGGGTGGTACACCCCAATTCTATAAAGACAAAATCTCCTACATTAGAAACCCTTCTGGACCTTGTTATATTTATCTCTTCATTTGGCTGTTCATACATATCCTTTAATATCATTTGGAACAAATTGGTAATCCTGTAGGTAAACTGTTTTCTTGAGTTCTATGAGCCATCCTAGCATATTAAAAAAACTAGAGGAGCGGATTGTGGGAAGCTCCAATTTATAGTCAGTTGTCAGGAACTCAGGTAACAACAACCTGGACTTGTGATTTCTGTCTGAAGTAGGGGCAGAGAAGGTCTTATAAGACTGAGTCCTTAACTGGTGGAGCCTGTGCTAATTCCAGTTAATGCCAGAATGGAATTGTATAACACCTGGATGGTGTGGAGAATTGCTCGGAGGAAACCCCCACATAGCTGGTGTCAGAAGTGTTGTGAGTGTGGTAGTGGACTAGGAAAGGAGTTCAGTAATTTAGTAAAGGAAAACACAGGGAATTTTTCTTTGACAAAGATTTTTAAAAATTCCTTTAAGTCTTCACCTGCCTAGACAAATCCTCTCCAAGTCCCGGTATTACAGATAGACTCTACCTTTTAGGATCAGAAGACTTTGGCTACAGTTCCTGCTTGTAATTCTTTGAGATATATTTTGAAAAGTTTATGAAACCTCTCTGAATTTCAGTTTCTCTATTTGTAAAGTGCTGTTAATAAATACTACCCAGAGTCATGAGGCAATAGATTGAGTAAATGAAGGGCTCTAGCACATATCAAATTTCTACTTCTGGTCAGGAGTTCTCATAGGATTGTTATCACAGCTTTGTGGAGTGGGCCTTACCTAACCTTATCACCAGCTCATTAATGAAACTAAGGATCAGAGAGGTGAAGCAAAATAGTTAACAGAGCTGAAGAGAGGGAAGGCCTGAGCGAGCAGTCTGACTTCAAGGCTATCTGCCCCATTTGTAACCAGACCTTGGTGATAATGAATGTGAAAGCCCTTTGTAGTATACTGTTCAAATGTCGCTTATTTTTAGACTCCTGGTGGGTCAACCTGTTGTCATTGCCCAATATGTTTCACAGGCCTGTGAATATATCGGGGATAGGATGGTGTGGATAGCTTGAGTTTAAAGTTGGCAATCATGATCTGCGGCACCTCTCTTTTTCTTTAAAAGAGGGTAATAATAGCTAACTCATATGAGGATTGCAAACAATAAATGAGATACTGTATGGAAAACGATTCACATTTTGTAAGTAGATAATAAGTGACAGGTGTTATTATATAATTAAAAATAACTACCACCCAATAAGGATTTATATACTCATCTGATCATAAATTCCTAACATCTGGGTTTCCATATACTTTATATACATATCTGCCAACCTGCCTGCTTTATCTACAAGTATATTATTCCCTGTATGACATATAATTGGAAAAGAGGGAAAGCAGAACAAAGAAGATGCTATAAATAGCTTTTAACTCTTAATGATATGAATACATATTTCAATTTGTTGACTATAGATAAGCCCTACCGAGTGAACCTTTTTTAGTGCTATGAATCTTTTACTCAGTTTTTAAATTAAAAAACAAAAAGTTATTGTCTCTTGAAAATTATCAAAAAGAAGGAAAAGCAGGATATACTAATAATTAAGCTCAGATTCTGTCTCCAGACTGCCTGAAATCCCTACCCTTTTACTCCTTTGCCTGTGATGTATGGCCAGTTATTTTTTTCATCTATACAGTAGAGAGAATAGAGGCATCTAATCATAGGATTGTTGCAAGAATTAAATAAGCCAATAGGTAGTCCATATGAGGCACTGTGAGTTTGTTGAAAATGAACCAAACAGTAAAGTGTAGTTGACAATTTATACAAAGTTTAGTGTTCAGTAGGTAAAATGGAGGTTTTACTTCGTTATTTTGGTTTTAACCCTGAAGATAGCATTTTTGAATATATTAGAGAATAAACTTGGTGATTTAACAGTTGATTGACATGAGTATCCAAAATTAATGAAATTAAAATTTAAATCATCAATATTTGTAACGTTTTCCCTAGGACTATGTTTTTCTCTAAAGAATGATAATGAGAAGGAACCCTAATATTTGTATTTATTAACAAGCAATGCTGAAGATAATAAGCTGTAGGAAGAAAACAATGCCAGACTTTTGGGAACAGGACAGTAATCTCAGGTGAAGCCATTTGGTATAGGAAAAATAATTGATATTTTATGTGAATGAATCACCCAATTAATTTATAGGAAAGAGTTGGGGTTTGGATACTTCTAATGCAAAGGCAAATACAAATGGGTATTCATAGAAAAGTCTGAACACTAAGGACTATCTCTGAAATGTAGAGATGTTCCCAAAACTTATAGTGAAGAGATCCAAGTTTCAGTGCAGCAGAAACAGTGAAGATATGAATCAAATATATTTTGAGAAAACTTCCACATTGTATTTCTTATCAATAGAGAAAAATGGTGATCACGGCTATGAAATATATTGTAGAAATACTGTAGGTAAAACACAGAATATCATAGTAATTATTAAGCATTTGCTCTTTTGTAGTCCTTCAGTCTTCCTATTAGTGTGACTTGCTATTTCCTGCAAATCCTCCAAATCCTGGATGAGTGTTGTATGAAGTTACGTTAAAGAAACCATACACATCCAGTGTCTCCCACTGTCCTCTTTCTTTGCCAAATGTCACAGATATCCTGAACAATAGCACTGACCCCCAATATTACTCCTGTAATCTTTTCCTTAAACCAAAAACATTTCTATAAACACACAAATATTCATTAGAAAAGAGGACTTTTGGTGTCTATAATCATGGTACTTGATATTTTTAAAAGAATAATTTGGATGGGACACCTCGGTGGCTCAGTGGTTGAGCGTCTGCCTTTGGCTCAGGTCATGATCCCCAGAGTCCTGGGTTTGAGTCCCACACCAGGCTCCCTGTGGGGAGCCTACTTCTCCCTTGCCTATGTCTCTGCCTCTCTGTGTCTCTCATGAATAAATAAATAAAATCTTTTTTAAAAAAAGAATAATTTGGAGAATGTGCCATATGAAAGTTTGGAACTATTTCTTTACAAAATCATGGTTTCCATAAACATGAAATATGCATTTTTTAATTCAATGACTTTTAAAGAATAAGCAAAATATTATACTAGAATTTACACGTGTGTACTCATTCATTTGTTCAACAAATATTTGTGGAGTGCTGATTATGTGTGAAGCCTGTAAACCCTGTCTAAGGATCTCAGAAACTCTTTTACAATTACTGTGTGCTCACTAAAGAACTAAAACAAATGTGTATTTTATTAGTGGGAAGCAAGCCCAGGGAAGTCTACTAACTTAGTGGCTGAGCTAGTGTTAAACTCTCATCTCTGAAATTCCCCTGGTTAGAATCCTTGCCACCTAGGGATGCTGAAAAAGTCCAGTAAGTCTTGGGATTTGTGGATGGCAGGTCTCGGACTGTGTCATCATACAACTTCATAGATCTAAAGAAGCTCCTTAATTTGTTTTGCTCAGACTCCTCATTTTAAAATGGGAGTTAATGATACCCATTCTGATCTCACAAGGGTGTCTTGACTATCAAATGAAATAATGTATGTAAAAATGTTTTGAAAGTGGCATAAATCTAAGCAATAATGAGGTATTATTGTCATCATGGATATTTAAAATCGCTATTTTAATTGCATATAAAGTTATCCTAAAGAATATTATTTTCCCTCTCCTTTGCATGTAGCAAACCCCTTTTAGAAAGAAAAGACCTTGAAATAATTGAGATTTTTTTCTTTAATATTTAAAATTAAAATTTTAGAAAGTAAACAGGCTTTCCCCAGTCTGGATCTCCTGTTTCCCTTCTTCCCACAGGAATCCTGGGATTTCTATGAGGAAGGCAGGTGTCTCTGCAGCTACGGACCTCCCAATCCATGTTAGTTCCCAGGACTGACTATAAGGTATAACGAAAAGTAACAAAAGAGAAATGCTATAGAAGCTAAATTAAGTCAGATTTCTTTTTTTTAACACTTTTAAAAAAGATTTTTATTTACTTATTAATGAAAGACACGGGGGGTGGGGGAGAGAAAGGCAGAGACACAGGCAGAGGGAGAAGCAGGCTCCATGTAGGGAGCCCAATGTGGGACATGATCCCAGGACTCCAGGATCACGCCCTGGGCTGAAGGCAGGCGCTAAACTGCTGCACCACCCAGGGATCCCCCCTTCAGTCAGATTTCTTAAAGGATGCTGTGCTTAAAACAAATGAACATCTTTCCCAACCTCCCAAAGCCAGAATCAATCAGAACATAAGGCAATATGGTTTTTCAATAACTTCCAAAATCCAGCTGTTGAACTTGGCAACATGAAATAATAAGAATGATTTTTAATACAAAAATATTGATTTCATCTAGAGATTAATTAATGCAGCTGTTATAATAATTCCAGAAATCTCACAGGACCCATGCAGAATGAATCCATTGAGGACACCTCACAGGCAGTGCTCTGACATATTGAAAATCTAGCCACGGACAGTAGAGCAAACAAGCCATTTGCTAAATGAAACTGAACTTACCGATACATCATCTGCAGGAGGAAGAATATGATCTTGAAGGTCTGACCCCCCTGAGCTTGACTTTCTAATCAACTGCATGCCATGTCTAGATGTATTAGAGGTCCACGGCTGAAAGAAATTAAAACAAATTACAAATAATTGAAATGAAACTAGTTAGACAAGTCTGAACAGAGAAACTTCAACCCATAGAATGGCTTGAAGAAAACAGCCTAGAGATAGTATAGTTCCAACAAGAAAGCAACATATTTTTTTCGTATTGACTAATTTCGTTAAAGGAAAAGAAACTGGTTGTGAGGATTTGAATGAGAAATACTTTAGGAATGCACTAGGATTAAGAGTTTAAAGAAGATTATTGGTAGATATATAAGTATGTTAAAGAAGCCTTCACATTAAAAGCTCTTAATAAAAACAATAGGTGGGCAGCCCGGGTGGCTTGATCCGGGATCAAGTCCCACATCGGGCTCCCTGCATGGAGCCTGCTTCTCCCTCTGCCTGTGTCTCTCTGCCTCTCTCTCTCTGTGTGTCTCTCATGAATAAATAAATAAAATCTTAAAAAAAAAAAACACAATAGGTATCCTTAAAACCTAGAGTCATAATGTAATTCAAGAAATAGGTTTTAATTTTTTGTTGAATAGTTATCTCCATGTATCCAAGGAGTATAATAAATTTATTTTATTTTTATTTTTTTAAAGATTTTATTTATTTATTCAGGAGAGAAACACAGAGAGAGGCAGAGACATAGGCAGAGGGAGAAGCAGGCTCCTCGCAAGGAGTGGGACTCCAGGGATCATGGGATCAGGACCCGGGCCAAAGGCAGATGCTCAAGCACTGAGCCACCCAAGCGTCCCGTGAATTTATTAATGAATGTAATTATTTTTCTTTTAAAAAATATCTACTTCTGAGAGTACATACAAATAAAATCATACCACACCAGACTTTCCCCCAAAATTGCTTAATGTAATAAATACACCTGCTACAATTCATATCTAAGTAATACAAATTTCAAATATATCTACTCTCTCTATGTGTGTGTGTGTGTACACACACACACACACACACACACACACACAATAAATGTATATATAGAGAGAGCACACGCAAGAGAGAGACATTTACCAGAAAGAAGAAAATAAAAAGATTGGGAAACAAATGACCTGAACTGAGATAAGAAACAGTGGTTTAATGGCTGACCCATCCAGGGACCCCAGGGAAACACTATCTTAAATGAAGATTTTCAGTGGTTATTGCTTCTAACACTTAGGAAAAGTACACTCAAAATAGCCTTAGAACCGTAGAATGCTTTAAGTGCATAGACTCTAGAATCAGAAGTGAGGTTCAAATCTTAGCAGTTTTCATGTCTGTAAGATGGAACCATACTAGTGACAACCTTATAAGGTTTTCTGTAATGTAAGCATGTTAATATATGTAAAATGCTTAGAGTGGTGCCTTGTGCAGCGGAAACACTACAGAAATATTAATGCGGGGCTTGAACTCGCGACCCTGAGATCAAGACCTGAGCTGAGATCAAGAGTCAGACACTCAACCAACTGAGCCAACCAGGTGCTCCCAGAAATGTTAACTTTTAGTATTAGGACCTTAATTTATTTTCTTATGCTGTCTTACTATTTAACAGAGAAACACTTAGTGAAGCTGATTCTATTGAACTCTACACTCATAGATACGTTTTTCCCTTCCATTTTTTCCCTCCTTTTCCTCCGACACAGTGCTCCATGGACTCATGAACCATGGCACACACTCTTAGAATGGAATTCTGATTCCTTGGTGGTTATGGGAACCTTTTGCACAGACTACTTAAGCCTTTTGAGCATCAATTTCCTCCTTTTTGAAATGAGCTGATACCATGTATGTGCAGGACCTTCATCAGAATTAAATGACTTGGTGTCTATAAAACTGCCCAGCATACTGTCTAATAATAAATGGCAGCTTCCATTGTGGGTAGCAGAAGGCCTGGTAAACAAAGCCCAGACTTTGGAGAGAGATACACCTGCCTGTAAATCCTGGCTCCTCGAACATAGCTGCTGCTTGGCCTTTCTGCATCTTAGCTTCCTCAGCTGTACACAGGATTAATGATATCTCTCCAGACTATTGTAGGAATTAAATGAAAGAGTAATGTAAAATGTTCCCCAAACTGTGTGACAAATACATGTAAGAACTGAATAGTGAACTGTATTAAGATAAAATGGTGACCTACTCTGGGCATCTGCATGGCAAAACCTGGCAGTTTGCTCAGACCTCCCCTTTGTGCCCTGATGTCATCTGGCTTGTTAGCTTTCCCGGTCTTTGTTTACAGGAAGGTGGAGGAATAGTGGCTGGATGTGAAGATAAATTCCAGAACTGATCGTGGGAGTGTGTAATAAGCTATAGGCTAACGGAAGGCAAGATGACATAGCAGACGTGAAACACACAGCTTGAAACAAGTGAAGCTGGGGCCAGATTTCTATCTCGCTAACTATAATTTTAAGTTATTTAACTTTTTTTAATATAATTTTTCTTCTTTGAGAATGGCAATGTATATGCAAATTAAATGAGATGACCTCAAAACCATTACGCTGATAAAAGAACCCAGACTCAAAAGGAGGCATGGGGTGTGATTCCATGAATATGCTATTCCAGAAAAGGCCCAGCTTTATAAACACAAAAATCAGAGTTTGCAGAATCTGGTAGTGCCAGGAGAGCATTCACTACAAGGGAGTTTTGGAGATGATGAAAGTGTTTTATGTTTGTGGGGTGGTTCTAAGGCTGTATATATTTGTCAAAATTTACTCAACTACTCACTGTAGAGGGTGTATTTTACTGAATATAAATTATGCTTCAATACAAATCTATGATCAAAATAGTAAAACCATTTAGTTAGACTATAATAATTATAAATCAACAGTACTTGTCAAAAGCCGGACATTATCATCAATGTTTAATGTTTAACAACTCTCCTTTGGGGTACAGATGAAACCCATTTTACAGAAATAGAAACTGAAGCTCATAGATGTTAAATAATTTGCCTAATCTCTCCTTTGAATGTGGTAAAGATGGCATTTCCCCCTTCAGGTGTCTCTGATTCAAAAAGGCCCTGATCTCTATCAGTTAGATCTACTATATGAATGGCTCTTGATACAAATCTGGCCCTTAAAAATAGATTTCAGTAATTCACTATGTCAAAAAATTGTATACAGTTGTTCATGCCCAAACCTATACTTTTAAAGTTAGAATTTGGGATGCTTGGGTGGCTCAGCAGCTGAGCGACTGCCTTCAGCTCAGGGCGTGATCCTGGCATCCTGGGATCAAGTCCCACATCGGGATCCCCACAGGGAGCCTGCTTCTCCCTCTGCCTGTGTCTCTGCCTCTCTCTGTGTGTCTCTCATGAATAAATAACATCTTTAAAAAAATAAAGTTGGGATTTGTCACAAAATATTCTTACTAAAAAAAGGTTGTCAATGTAATTTAAATTGGCATGCTACTCTCCTAGTGTCTCCTATTGTGCTATTACGTGATAAAAGCTCTTATAGCACATGAGGACTATAGAAGGAGGCAATAGCAATATGCCTGCCTTGAGTGAATATTTTTCTTCGATTGATATTTTTGTCCTTTTTGTGCTCAGGGGAAATTACAAAACTGATCCCACTTTTTCTAGAGATCTCTCCTCTTAGTAAGTGCTTGCCCTGATACTCTCAAAATTGATAGTCTGGATTGCTGTGATTAGTTTCTGGAATGAAAGGCAGGTGAATGTGGGGCACCTGGGTGGCTCAGTCATGATCTCAAGATCCTTCTGCTCAGGTCATGATTCCAGGGTCCTGAGAGGGAATTGAGGGTGGCATTGGGGTCCCTCCTCAGCGGGGAGCCTGCTTTTCCCTTTTCCCCTCTCTTCCACGACCCCATGCTTTCTCTCTCTCTCTCTCTCTCTCTAAAGAAAGGCAAGTGAATGCATTGTTTTTAAAAGGTTTTTATTTGATTTTTTAAAAAGATATGTATTTATTTATTAATTTATTTTTATTTATTTATTTATGATAGAATGAGCACAAGCAGAGGGTGGGGGAGTGGCAGAGGGAGAAGAAGAAGCAGACTCCTCACTGAGCAGGGATCCCAATGCAGGGCTTGATCCCAGGACCCCAAAATCATGACCTGAGCCAAAGGCAGATGCTTAACTGACTGAGCCACCCAGGCGCCCAAGTGAATGCATTGTTAAGGCAGTACAGGGCAGGCAGGGTGGTTGGGGGCCGCAAGACTACAACTTAAAACATGTTTTTCAACTATTCTCTCATTCCACTCTGAGACACCTATGCTCCCTCCATAATTCAATTCAAGAGGGCCCAGTGTCCTAGCCTCTTACTTTTATTATTATTTCCTGGCCAGGAATCCATGTTTGCCTCTTTCTTCTAAAGCTTATCTGATCTGGTTGATTTGGAAGGAATAAGTATCCTATGCTAGTTTATTGTTTTGGTGGAAACAAAAGCTCAGATACTATATATTTTTTTCCTATTTTTGAGGAAATGAATATGTTTGTGCGTATATGTATATATGTAGTGCATGTAAATATATGCAAATATATGTGTGTGCATATTAAATGACACAATCGTTTTTTAAAAAGTGGGTAGGCCCTTTATAAGTGAATAAACATATTTCTTTATATTTGTAGAAATAGAACAATATTATAGGATATACAAAAATTTAAACTTCTATTACCTCGGGAGAAAATTGGGGAGAGATTGCCAGATTTTTCTATATTCTACTCTATGTTGGAAAATAGCTTGTGTAACTTTAGAGCTTGAATTGCAATTACAATAAAGTATATTTAAAAATTATGTAGACCAGGAGATGGCAGCATAGTAACACATTTGATCTATGTTTCTTTGTGCCTTACAGTGTTTTTAATAAACATGGATTTGGATCATAGTGATCTGTTGTTTCTACATTTCTTGGATTTATCTACAATGAAACAATACTGACAGATTGTGCAATCCAGTCCCGTTTTACTTGGGTTGGCTTCTTGCTTAACATATTTTTTCCATTTTTAATCTGTGTGACTAAGTCACTCTGATGCTCCTCTATTATTTGCTACTCTTTTGTTTGGTTACCATTAATACAGTTTCCTGGGTAATAAGAAATTCTCTGTTGACTTAAAAAGCACCAGAAAACTATTTTTGATTCTTTAATATACCATTGCTTGAGGAAGTGCTGGGATCCTTGTCTAAGGAAGGTTAAAAACCCATACCCATTTGTGACCACTTCAGTCTACCTGTGGGTCTCTGGTGGGCCTGATATAGCTTATACAGAGAACACTCTCTACTAGTGAGCCAATGACACTGGAAGAAGAGTCTAGAAGTCATCATGCTGTACATGGCCAGCCATACTCCCCAAAGGCTTTGCTATTTTCAAGAGCCATTACCAAAGATACTTTTACCTCTTTATATGGTCTTGAGAACAGGACTTTGTTTTATTTTTTTTAAAGATTTTATTTATTTATTCACGAGAGACACACAGAGAGAGAGGCAGAGACACAGGCAGAGGGAGAAGAAGGCTCCATGCAGGGAACCTGACGTGGGACTCAATCCCTGGTCCCCAGGATCATGCCCTGGGCAGAAGGCGGCGCTAAACCACTAAGCCACCCAGGCTGCTCAGAACTTAGTTTTATATACAATTGCATACCCAATGTCTAGAATATCCAATGTCTGACACAAGAGGTTCCAGAAATGTTTGTTAGATGAATGAGTATGTGGTTTATGTGTTTATACAGTGCTCTAGGCCAGTGATGTCCATAGAACTTTGATGATGATGGAAATAATGTATATCGGTGCTGCCCAATATGGTAGCCATTAGCCTCATGGGGCTATTTTATATTAGAAATGATATTAGTATGACTGAGGAAATGAACTTTAATTGTATTTAATTTTAATGAATTTAAATCTAAATAGTCCCTTGGCTGGTGACTACCATATCGGATAGTTCAGTTTTTAGTGGATGTGATGCCATCCACTTCCTATTCTCCACTCTGCAGTGCTAGTGGAGGACTGACTGAGCCATTCTGCCTTAGCTGAATATGTAAATCTCTTTCCCGGCAGTATCTATTTATACATTCTGAGAATATTAAATAGAATATACATGGTATGATTATGCAGGATTTAGATATTTGACAAATCTCTAGAGAGAAATTTATATAGATTCCTCTATATCCATACACATCAATTGAGATCTACCTATAGATAGATTTCTATCTCAATAGATCTGTATAAACAACCTCCCAAACAGGTTCAGTTTCCAAATGATCTTAATTTGGCTAGGATTGTTTAGATATAAGTGTGATCGTGATGGACGATCTTTTAGAACTCTCAACACATCAACATTATAAAAAAAGGGGCGGGGGAGAAGAAAGATATTCTCAGACATTCCATGTAAGGAAATTGTGGTTGTAAGGTTTTTAATAATGATTTTTTCCTCTGTTGATACAATGGCAGTGGTTCTTAGGGGGTGATTTTGCCCCCCTGGTAGACATTTGACAATATCTGGATACGTTTATGGTTGTTACAACTTGGTGGGGATTACTACTGGCACAGTGTATAGCCGTAAGGAATGTAGCTAAATATTCTATGATTCACAGGATAGCTGCCACATTCCCTCACAATAAAGAATTATCTTTGACTAATGTCAGTAGGGCAAAAGTTGAAAAAGTATAATGCAATATAGTCATGATTCAAAGAAAATTAGTTTGAGTTTATTATTATAAATATATTTTAATGTATACAATATAATATTATGTATGTGGGACAAGAGAGACTCTCAGCTGATATAAAACTCAGAAGAAAATCTTAGCGCAGCAGTTATTTCATTAGCCAAATTAATCATGATGGAGAGGGGGGAGCAAGGATTTAGAAGCACAGAAGAGGTTTGAGTTTTGTTCCATACTAGTCCATAGTCATATACAGTGTCACAAAATATACACTTAAATACATATGAAAATGACTGTTTTATCATACAAGTTAAATCTCTCCAGAGACTTTCTAAATTATTTGAATATTCTCTAAAAATACCATACGTCAAAGAATGCCAGCACTTTCTTAATAGGAAATTTAAATATTAGACAATAAGGTCTTTTTCAAAATCTTGTATCAAATTGTTTGTGGATGTCTAATTTTATACTGGCTTCTCAAGTTATTTACAAATATGTAATTTATACTGATTTCTAATTCTGTGGGTTCCTTACATGTTCTGAAGTTGTTTGAAAATAAAACCATTTAGAAAATAAAATGCATTAAGATATAATAAAACAGAAGTGGAAAGTAAATTTACATTAGGTTTGGAACTTCTCTCATTTTTAGAGATGGAAAGTAGCTCCTTCTCGAGGAGTCCTTTTTCTCTTCTTATTTCCACCTAACAATAAGGACAAGAAATTTTGTTTTTTTTTTCCCCTAAATATCAAAAAAGCATTTTGGGGTAGCGTCGAACAGAACCCTGTGCTAGGCATTGTTTCCAGTTTTGCTGTCTGGTCTACAGATGTATTCATTGTTTCAAGGTATATATTAGGTAGTAGTTTAAAGAGTTTAAAATCTGTACTATTGGGTGTAAATGTAAAAGTCAATGTTCTTCATGTTTCAAAGAGAGGTACGTGTGCATCTGAGGACTAAAGGGAAGGACTCATAGTAGTGCCATCTTGTAAGTCCCAGGTTCCCATCTAGTGCCCCACCACATTTGTGTTAGCATTTGCCAAAACGAATTACCTTGATTTGTCTAGTACCATGAGCCTACAGATTCTTAATGAGGATTATTTAGTGGAGAAGTTAAAAACTGTGGAGTCAGGGAAGGGTAACATGCCCCGTCAGGGAGAAAAATAGAGAATGTTTAGCCAGTGGGTATTTGTCTGATTAAATGGGATTATTCTAAAAAAAGAAGTATGTAGTAGGAACAGGAAGATGAGCAAGGAGATAATGAGAGACACTTAGCAGCAGTGGGCAGATATTTGTGGAGTTGACAGTATCTTGTACGCTCATGGTTAGCAAAACACTTCAAATGATGTAAAAGAATGTCTGCTTTTCTCATGTTTAAGAGGCGTGTTGTCAGATTACGCTTATTTGCATCTTGAACTCAATGACAGTATACATGGCAACACATACTAAACACAATTTCCTAGAGACCTCATTTACACTGCGGATGTAGAGGTGATTGTTGCATTAGATGTTGGTTTTAGATTTAATCCAGTCCCGATAACGAGTTACTCTGGTGTAAAGTCCAGGCTTGTTCTTTTTTCCACAGTCTATTCCCCAGCTTACTATTCCAATAAGATACCAGATGCTTCTATCACGAGCTATAACAAGAGGTCCTCCAGAATCACCCTAGAGAAGAAGAAATGTACACAATGTAATAAATTAAGAGGAGTAAAAAATGCAAATTAATGAGCCTGTGAATATCTACTAAATTAATATTTTAAATTGAATGTATAAAATGAATTCTATTTTTACTTGCCATCAATATTAATGTAACAATAGAGTATATCACTTACAATTCTTTTTTTATCTTACTACTTTTGCTTATCTGTGTTGATGTCTTCATTTGGAGGGTAGTGTGAATAAAGTTAAGTTTTCTCTTTGTGTAGATTTTAGTTTTGCTCTTTCTAAACAGGAAGCACAAACTGAACCTAAGTCCAGGCATACAATTCTTACATAAATGACTTCAAGGCTCAACTATATGTCACCTCCTGTCCTGTTAGCTAGATATAATCACTTGCTTTAAATTTGAACTGCACGCTATTCCATTCACACTAGTCGATAGGAAACTGTCCTGGATGTTATACTGTTGTTCAGCAATAGGTTTGAAAGGAGAAAGATAAATGCAAAAGGCACCCCAGGCAAAGTGCATTATTTATTACAGACAGGCTTTTGTTTCCAAATGAAGACTTAATCCCTAGCCCTAGAGAACTGGTTTGAAGTGTGTGAATCTTGAGGACTTCCCTGATATCTTTAACCTAAGGTTTAGATTAATAATTTTTGAAATTATTTTTTAGCAATGAACCTATTCATTCGAATGAAGCATTATATGGAAGCCCCTTATAGACTTATTTTATATTTAAAAAAATGATCCTGTTTTTTATTTTTTTTTAAATGATCCTGTTTGAAGCAGGCCAGGGGTCCTAGAGTCTTGTGCCTTTAGTTCTCTTCCCTTCCCTTTCCATGCTTCTTAGTACACTTTATTTTTTTTTTAATTTTTATTTATTTATGATAGTCACAGAGAGAGAGAGAGAGGCAGAGACACAGACAGAGGGAGAAGCAGGCTCCATGCACCGGGAGCCCGATGTGGGATTCGATCCCGGGTCTCCAGGATCGCGCCCTGGGCCAAAGGCAGGCGCCAAACCACTGCGCCACCCAGGGATCCCCTTAGTACACTTTAGAGCTCAGGGGACAGAGTATGAAAACTCTGGTCTACTAAACACAATGCTCTTCAGCTCCTTTCCTGTAGGATGACATCTCATTTAGGTCCTCAGTATTTTACTTTGCTACTGATGAAGGAAGCAAGGAAGCACAGACCAATGGAAGAGAACATCTGCTCTTGTGTAAATTTATATTCCTGCTCAGATGTAATGTGATCCAGTTGTATCATGGACCACCCTGTTGTTTCTGCTTTTCCTCAGGAAGTAAAGTGAGTGGAAGGAGATCTGATATTCTAGAATATGTAGCCAAATCCTAGGTTTTTTGTTCTTTTTGTTACTTGTGTGCTACATTGCTAGAATGTAAATCCATTGTGAATTCAACATAGGTTTTTTTTTTTTATGTTTATGTTTCCTTCAGTAATTGCCACATTACCTTGCAACTTACAAAAAAATGAAAAAAAAAACCCTGAATGAATAAGTGAATGAATGTTTATTATATCGCATTACAGACAGCCAATGGCAGATCAATAGTGCCTCCTATACATTTAGGAAACACAGGTGTACGTATCAAATTGTCAAACATTTCCTAATCTTTTAAGAACTGCTAAACGGTTGGACCCCAAGTCAAAATCTTTAGTATTTTAGTTACTTATTTTTAGTCTTTTAAGTGCCCTGACTTTAAAACTGATATTCTCCTTAAATGCTGAATACTTAAAATTAATGTTTTGTATGGTTTGGGAAAATGCTATTTATTTAGTTAATTTTAAGATATAATTTGTGAAGTGACACTTTAATATGAGTGAGTGTAGATAAATATATTTTTCCCTAATAGTGTAATTCTATCTGAATGTACACTGCTAAAGCCCAAAGGATTAAGCACTGGTAAGATGATGGTGGTCTATTGGCCATGGAGATATCTGCAGACCCCATTCCATAGTGCCTTACATGTAGTGGGGATTAGATACCCAATTGTTATCACTGTGACTTGAAGCAATGATTGTGTGCCTTTCTGGCTTGGTTTATACTATCTGCTTCTAGGATTTTTTTTCCCTCTAATCAAAGCCCTAATTTGCAACTGAACTGATGGTCATTTTTTCCATATGGTTCTGAACAATAATAGGATGTTAAATGAGGAGCATTTCTTATAGGTCTCCCATTCCCTCTCTTTACATTCTCCTATCTCCTCCACAACTTAATTATATGGAGTCATATGAAGTGACATTGGCCTATGGTCAGTAACGCCACCTCTATTCAACAAATGCACTTTTGTGGATTTGCGTCTATTCTTACCTCACAGGCATCTCGTTTTCCTGTTAAAAATCCAGCACATATCATTCCTGATGATACGGCACCACCATATACATGAACTTGATTACATATATCGTTACTTATGATCTCTACTTCGACTTGTCGCAGAGCATTGGGAAAGGGACCTAAAGAAGAAAAAAGTAGATGAAGAATTTTCATGTTATTGCTTATGATAATTGTTGTATCTTACAAATGATGGATCAGTGATAAGGCATATGTCTTGAAGTTGTAGGACTCTGAGCTTAATGACAATGCTAAGGTTAAAGTTATATTTCTTGTATGCCTTCTATGTGCTAGGTACCATTTTGGCACATTTACTTCCACTGTCTTACTTAATCCTTGCAATAACCAACAAAGTTAGATACGAATATCCTCTTTTTCAGATGAGAAAAACAAAATTTACCCAGTTATGACTCATTGATCACATAGCTAAATGGGAGATGACATTAAATTTAAGCTCAGGGCATTTCTCACCACCTGGAATAATCTGTGATAGTTCACCTTACCTTACCTGCAAATCTACCACATTACTCTAAAAAGAACACAACTATACTGGGAATTGAGAATCCTTTAGGAAGAGCAGTATAGAGCAAGGTTGTATCGTAGAAAGTCATTGTAATGCTGAATAAATGGAATACGCTTGCTTCATCAGAAGAACCATGTCTACTTTGATCTCAAATGCCTATCCAGAACTAATTCCAGGGTAAGTAATAAATACCAAGATAAGGAACAGATCATGTTTTATTAATGACCCACACATTTATTGACTTGTTATATATGAAAAATACTTTTCATTGCGTATTTATGTTTTTATCATTCTGTTCTCCTCATTACCTCTTAACAGCTTTTATTTTAAAGACTGTATTAGTTCTTCATATGGAGATGGGTATTCTGTTTACAACAGGTTCAAAGACAATTGAGAAGAGGAAGAAAGGCTGTTAATAAAACATGATCTGTTTCTTAGGTAAACAATTTACATATAGTTTCATCTGCCTCTGAATTTCTGATTCTTGTTCCAGACTCTTACTAAAATGTAGTCTTATTTATGTACTTGATCTACCAAGTCTTTGCCATTTCATTTTTATAGGAATCTGCTTCCCTTCAATAGGTACTGTCGAATCCCAAAGGATTTGATTCCCGTTTGTACTCATTACCATTCCCTATAGAACAAAGCAGACTCCCAGAGACAAGGAAAAGAATTCTCAGATTATGACAGTATAACAACCTGCACCCAATGTCAGAATTTTGAAGTACATACTGTTTCAGAAAGAAAGCAACAGAAAAGAAAGGATGTGAAGAAACATGCTTTAATAATTTTTGAAAAGAGAGTTATAACTAGTTTCCAAAATAGCCCATAAAGAAGACATTAAACATAGATACTGTGTAACAGCTATAGCCAGAGTTTTCATAAGTCACCATATCTGGGTTTTTCTGTTTGTTGTTTTGTGATACTTTTCATAGGACATCTTGATTTCATCTCTTATTTTCAATACTGTGATTTTGAATCTTACTTTATGTCTCCATTCAAATGGAAGATGGGTTTGCATTTTTTGCTTAGGCTTTTTTTTTTTTTTTTTTTTAATTGAGATACTCACCATTAGCTTTTAATGCTCCCCATCCAGTGACAAACACTGGACTCTGAGACAAGACTTCAAAAGTAGCATCTGGGAGGCAGACTCTGCCCACATCACTGGAAAATAGGACTGGGGTGGAGAGCTTCACCACAGCGATGTCATCGTCATGATTATGGGCAGCATAGTTTTCGTGAATGATAATTGATTGTATCTTTCTTCTCATCAATGGAGGGCTGAGAGTTGTTCCAAAACTAGCCGTCCAGAGTTTGGGGTTTTTGTAACTGATCACAGATGAAAAGGATTAGGGTTGATTCATTGCTGATTCAAAGTTGCCCAGGACTCTGAATCAGCATGGGACATAGGGGCAGTAGAAGGACAAATTGTTTAAGGTGATAGTTGATGGGTCTTCCCACTTTATTTGAGGCTTCTCCCCCCAGGACTGCTTTGCTTTATTTAGCAGATACAAATACCCCCATTCTAAGGTAGCTTCAATTACTCCTCTTGAGGAAGAGTTTGTATTTTCTAAAGGAAACAATATTATTGTTATTTTGATTATAAAAGTAATACAGATTAGTTGAAGATAAATAAATAAAATTAGACATAGGTATCCACATATGTACATGCCCACACACATATATACCCTCATACGCATGCAGTAATATAAACATCTGTATAGCTATGGAGGGAGAAAGAGAGAGGGAATGAAGGGAAAAGGAGAGGGAGAGGTGTTACATTGGAGCCATACATTATATATTGTTTTCTCATCCTTTCTTTTTAGTTAACATTTTACCTAGAATATTTCCCATATTATATGAATTTCACTAGAGCTATTATCTCTTTATTATCTCCACATATGCCTTATGTTAAATCTTCAAAAAAGATATAATAATAACAGTGCAGCACTAAATATATTCATATGGGATAATCTGATGTAAGTTTGTGGGTCAGGATACTATATTAGAAGAGTTTTTTTTTTTTAATCTACAATATATCTTAGGAAAACTGGTGACTGTGTTTAACTTTTGACAGTGTTGACTTGTTCTTAAAGTTAGGATTGCTGGAGAATATATTTTCAGTTGGAGCTGAAGATTCTCTAACTTTTCTGCTACTCTTTAGTATCTGTCATTTGTCCCTAAGCCTGCTTCACAGTCATGAGTTCCAGTGGGAGGCCTAGATGCTCATAAAAGAATGAAAAAAGTAGAGGTACCTGGCTAGCTAAAAATTGGTTAAGCATCTGCCTTTGCCTCAGATCATGATCTCAGGGTCCAGGGGTTCCTGAGATTGAGACCCTCATCCATCCCCTTGTTGAGTGGGGTGTCTGCCCCTCCCCCTGCTTATGCTCGCGCTCTCTCTCATCTCTCTTTCTCAAATAAATTAAAAATCTTTAAAAACAAAAAACGAATGAAAAGGGGATGACAGTTATAGGAAATGGAGGTGAGAAAAGGAAGTGAAATTGGTGATCCTGTTGATACAGACTGAGGACTTACATATCAAAGCAATGAGCAGCAGTCAGGAGCCACTCCTCACTGATCAAAGAAGCTCCACAGAAATGAATGCCATCTATTTGCAGGCTGGCTTGCCATGGCCAATCAGCTTTTTTTGCAGGATAACCCTCAGCAATTCTTTCCATGGAAGGAAACTCCTTCCCTCTTCCACAACCTGTCAGAAGGAAATAAGATAGTTATTTATATATTTTATTTTATTCATTTATTTTAGTTGACACACAATGTTACATTAGTTTTAGGTGTACAACATAGAGATTCAACCTCTCTATACATTATGCTACGCTTGCAACAAGTGTAGCTATAGGATGGTTATTTTTAAACAGAGTTATAAACATGTGTAGGCATTTTTGACACAGAGTTAAAGATGGAAACATTTGTAGGTTTGCCTTGCCTTTAAAAAATTAATCAAAATTATATAATAGAATGATTATTCAAATTGAAAAATGATTAATTTTTTAAAATAAACTATGTAATATTCTCCTTGGTACATTTAAAGCCGCTTCAGCTTAAGATTTGTTTTTTCATATATTTTAGGTTATTTTATTATTTACGGCAATTTATTCCAGGACAATTTTGAGTGTCAAATGTACACTATTAATTGCAGAAAAATATCATTTGCACACTTAAAATACTTGTCTAATATTATAACCATTATCCTACTATACTTTGTCAAAATTCACATAATTAAAATTAGTGGGTGTCATTTAATTTTTTTTAAAGATTTATTTTTATTTATTTATGATAGAGAGAGAGAGAGGAGAGGGAGAAGCAGGCTCCACGCAGGGATCCCCGGTGTCATTTAATTCTAAGCAGAATTTTCTACTTTAACAAAGTGAACCAAATAAAAATAAATATGATAAGATGATAAGGGAGATGGCCTGGGTAGCTCAGTGGTTGAGCGTCTGCCTTTGGCTTAGGGCGTGATCCTGGAGTCCCCAGGTCAAGTCCCACATCAGGCCACCTGCATGGAGGTTGCTTCTCCCTCTGCCTATGTCTCTGCCTCTCTCTCTCTCAGTGTCTCTCAAGAATAAATAATTAAAATCTTAAATAAAATCTTAATAAAATAAAATAATGATAAGGAATTGTTAAAAGAAGTAATCAATGAAACTTACTATCAGGAATAACAAGTTATTTCTAAGGAGCCCATGTACATATTCCCAATTATTAATAGTATTTTTTTCCTTATAGAAAATTAGGTCATGTATCTATTCAGAAATATATATTTTTGCAAAATAGTAAACATGGAACTAGAGAAACTCTAGCATTATTTTGAGTTTTAGCATTTGATCTACAAACATTACACTGATATTCTCGAACTTACAGCTGTTCAGAATGTGCTCTGCTTGTGCTTCATTCATATCTGGAAAAAAACAAGAGGACTGCTCAGCAGTGGAACAATTATAATTTGAAAATATTATGCCTGCATACATGAATGTTTCTGGTTGGAATGAAATGAATTATTCAGGAATTTCTTAATTTAAAGGCAATATAATAAAATCTTACAAAAAGGAGAGGCCTGGATATAAATTAAAGCCTCCTTCTAACTATCTGTGGACTCTAGGAAAATCCTGGTTTATTATTTTAAAATCATTGGCATAGAGAAAGATATTACTTGTCATAAAAGAGGACTACATCTAATTAATTTATCCATGACATTTTATTAAAATGCAAGTTAAGCAGAGGAGTCTAGGACTACTTTCATGTATGTATTATTTTATGGTGGACACTATTTCCTTCTGTCCTCATTCATATATTAGTAATATGATAAAGATACCCAAAGCATCTTAGATGCTTGACATCTCCATGGAGGCTCCCAGTGAAATAAAGATCCACCAATGTACTAACAAATCTTCAAAACATGTTAGTCATTTTATCATGAACTAAAATAGAAGAAAATATGATCAGTGACTATTCCCCAAAATTATATGAATTGTTTCTTATGCCAGATACTATAATGAGCAACCCAGATCCACATTTTTGTTAAGATAAAAACCAGTATAGAGTTTTGGTAAGCCTGCAAATTAATGAATCTATCAGTCAGACTCTATAGAGGAACATTGTGTTCATCATCAGGGAACTATGCTTATGTTTATTATTATATTTATTAGAATAAATCTCTTAGAATTAGGTTTTTCCAATAATAACAATTCTCTAGTGGCTTCCCTGATATTTGTAATGAATCCACCTGGACTTTCTGTTTCTTGACTGTGCCAAGGAGCTCTTATAGTCTTTATTCCAGTTGTCCCTTCTGGGAGAAATACTCTCCCTTGACCTTTCTCTTGGTTGGTTCCTTGTTAACATTAAGATCTTAGCTTAAAAATCCTCTCCTCAGAGAGGCTTTCCATGACAACTCAAAGTAGCCTTCCACTCTCTATTCTCTGTATGTAAATTCATATTATTCGATATTACTTTGTTTATTTACTTATTTAGTAGACCATTATCTTTTTATTCCAGTTGAAATGTTCTATAATTTCACTGGCACAACTAGGTTCTCAAAATATTTGCTTAATGAATAATGAACAGTAGTGATAATTGATAATTTACTAAGTCCTATATACCAGGGACTGTACCAAATATTGCTATATCCTCACAATAATATTATGAAGCAAGGTTGTTAAGGACATGATTTAAATATTTCTTAAGGTAAAATCTTATCATACAATCCTTTCACTGTAAGGTCAATTAAAGTCTAATGTCACATTCTGTAGGTTATGGATCAGTGAGAGGGGTGGAGTTATGGTTACTTCACAGGTAACTTTAGCCTAGTCTCATTTCTATCTGTAGAAACTGATGATGAACTTCCATGGTGATGCTATATCCCATATTTGTTTGAGTGTGTCTGGTGATTCTTCCAAGTGTGATCCATAGGTAATACTGTTCTAGATGCATAGGAGAGAAGCTAATTGCTTACATATAGTGAATGCCCCGGGCTTCTGATAAATGATGGGAGATAATAAATTATAAGGACTTGAGCTATGAGCAATGGTAGTATTAATAAAGGACAATATGGTGAGTTTCCTAGTTTTCTTTTCATCTCACACATACTCTGAACTGGGGACAAAGAAAGTCCTGCAATCTAAAACCATCAATAGGCATAAACAAGAAATCCTGAGAAAAGTCTGTTCTGTCTCTCCAAATACTGGGAACAAAGCAAAACAAAGGCCTAGTGAGGAGCCGAAACCTTCTGCTTCACAACACAGGGCTGGCTATCCATTTTGCCAGTAACAGTGACAGCAAGAAAATCTTGGTCATCCCAAACCCCACTTCCCAACCAGGGCACCAGCTTGTACACTGACACCTAGAGGGACAACATCAAACTTTATATACCTAGTGACATTAATAGGTTCAGGCCCACTACACCCCTCCACAGAGGAAGGCCCAGGAATACAAAGCAGCCTAGAAAAGCCTATTCTACTCTCACATGGGAGATAAGAGGAAGCAGAAGTTGAAAGGAAACTCCAGAAGACTAGAATAGTGGTGCAAGGACCTTGAAAACTAACTTTTTATTGAAACATTGAGAGTTGGTGAGAATCTATGCTCCAAACCTAAATAATTAAACTACCTGCTAGAATAAAAGAATTAAACATGATCAAGAGTCTCCTAATATGATAACCAAATGTGTAGAATACAACAAAAATTATTTACCATACCAAACCCCAGGAAAACCAGAATCTATATGAGAAAAGACAATCAACTGATGCCAATACTGAGATGAATACAATGTTGGAAGTATCTGATGTGGATTTTAAAGCAGATGCTAGAAAAATAATTTAGCAATCAATTTCAAATTCTCTTGAAACAAGTGAAAAAATAGAAAATCTAAGCAAAGATATAGAAGTTATAGAAATCAAATGGAAGGGCGCCTCAGGCTGTTAAGCATCCAACACTTAATCTCAACTCAGGTCTTGATCTTAGGGTTATGAGTTCAAATCCCATGTTGGGCTCCATGCTGGGTGTGGAGCCTACTTTACAAAAAGGAAAAATATAGGACTGAAAAATATAATAATAAGAGTAATAAAACAAATGCTGCTAAGTGGTCTTAACAATAGAGTGGAGATGGGGATAGAATCAGTAAACTTGGATGAAATTAAATAGTATTTATTCAGAAGAACAGAGAGAAAAGAGACTGAAAAAAATGAGAAAATCTGAGATTTGTATGATAATAACAAAAGACTTAACATTGTATATCATCAGAATTCCAGAAGGAGAAGAAAAAGAGTGTGAGACTGAAAAAGTATTCAAGGAAATAATGGTTGGAAACTCCCCAAATTTGGATAAAGACAGAGGTCTATGGATTCAAGAAGCTGAGAAAATCTCAAATAAGAAAAACTCAAATCTACCCCAAGACCTATTGTAATTGTTACTAAAAACTAAAGACAATGAAAAAAACCTTAAAAACAGAAAAAGTGATACATTACCTATAAAGTAACACCAATTCAAATAACAGCAGAGTTCTCATCTGAAACCGTGGAGGACAAAAGGAAGTGGCATAGCATTTTTCAAGTTCTGAAAGAAAAAACTATCAACCATGAATCCTATATCCATTGAAACTATATTTAGAAATAAATGCATTCTAGGATGAAGAGAAATGAAAAGAATTAGTTTCTAACAGAGCTACTCTTGGATAATGGCTAGAGGAAGCTCTCCAAACAAAAAGCAAATGATAATAGGAGAAGGCTAGTACCTTCAGAAAGGAAAGAGACAGAATGTGTAAGAACAGAAATAAGCATAATAGACTATTTTTCACCTTATAGGTTTCTTTAAATATATTTTATGGTTGAAACAAAAGATGCAGTGCCATCTGATGTGAATATATAGAGAGGAAATACTAAAGAAAAATGTTTCTAAAAAAGGGGGGGGGGGGTGGCAAAGAGACCAAAATGGAAGTGATACAATGTTGACACCAGTAATCTATGATGTTATGTATGTTAATATCTAGAACAGCCACTAGGGGAGCTATACCTCGTGATAAACTCAAAAGCATTACAAATAAATAAAAATGGAACCCTAAAACAAATGTTCCTGCTACCGACAGGGAGGGAGGAAAAAAGAAACAGAGGAACAAGACACAGCACAAAAGAAATCAAATAATAAAATGACTTAAGCTCTAACATCTCAATATTTAATATGTGAATGGTTTAAGTACCTCAATTAAAAGACAGAATAGCAGAGTATAATTAAGAAAACATGATTCAGCTATTTGTTTTTTACACTGAAATTTCCAAATTGAAAGTAAAAGGATGCAAAAAAATAGATCATACAAATATGAATCCAGAAAAAAAAAAAAGCAGTGGTGGCTCTATTAATATCAAATAAAGTGCTCTTTGGAGAAAATAAATTACTGGGGACATAGAAGGACATTACTTGATAATAAAAGGATCAATCTACTATGAATATTTAATCATTTTAAATGCATGTTTACAAATAGCAGAGCTTCAAAATACATCAAGCAATAACTAAGCGAGCTGAAAGAAGGAATAGACAAATTCACAATTATAATTGGGGACTTAGAATCAACAAATTGATAGCATTACTAGACATAAAATCAGCAAGGATATATAATTAACGCTACCAACAAGACCTAATTGACGTTTATAAACCACTCCACCCAACAATAACATAAAGCACATTCTTTATAAACACCTATGGAACATTCATTAAAAATGACCATATCTTGTGTCATATTTAAAAGAATTGAACTCAGAATATGTTTTCTGTTCATAGTGGGGTCAAATTAGAAATCAATAAAGAAAGGTAAGGAGGAGCTGCCCCCGGGCCCAGCGGTTTAGCTCCACCTTCAGCCCAGGGCGTGATCCTGGAGACCCAGGATCGAGCCCCACGTCAGGCTCCATACCTGGAGCCTGCTTCTCCTTCTGCTTGTGTCTCTGCCTCTCTCTCTCTCTCTCTCTCATGAATAAATAAAAATAAAATCTTTAAAAAGAAAAGAAAGGTAAGGAGAAAAATCTCCGAACACTTGGGAATTAAACAACAGACTACTAAATAATACATGGGCCCAAAAAGAAGTACCAAAGAAGTAAAAAATTACATAGAATTGAATCAATACAAGTGTACAAACATAGCAAATATCATGAGATGCAGGTAAAGTATTACAGAGAGGAAAATTATAGCACTAAATGTTTATCTTAGAAAAGAAAAGATATTCTTGAGTTCCTAACTAAAAAAAAAAAAAAAAAAAAAAAAAAAAAAAAAGAAAGAAAGAGAAAAAGAAAACTAGAAAAAGAAGAGCAAAGTGAGCCTAAAGCAAGGAAGAGGAAGGAAATAGTAAAGAAAAAAATCAATAAAGATCAAAATTTCAATCAAAATTAGAAACAGAAAGATAATATAGAACAATCAATGAGACAAAAAACATTCATTGTAAGAAAAAGTCAATAGAATTGATAAACTTTTGGAAGATTGACAAAGATAAAAAGATAAACTTCTAGAAGATTGACAAAGACACAAATCACCAATGTCAGCAATTAAATGAGGGGATATCACAAAAGAACCTGCATAAAGAAGAGATGATATATATACAATGGAATATTGCTCAACCATCAGAAAGAATTAAATCTTGCCATTTGCAATGACAAGGATGGAACTAGAGGGTATTATGCTAAGCAAAATGAGTCAGAGAAAGACAAATACCAAAATACCATATGATTTCACTCATATGTGGAATTTAACAAACAAAATGGATGAACATAGGGGAAAGGAAGGAAAAATAAAATAAGATGAAAGTTGAGAGGGAGGCAAACCATAAAGGACATTGAACTCTAGGAAACAAATTGAGAATTGCTGAAGGGGAGGAGGGATAATTGGGTGATGGGCATTAAGGAAGGCACTTGATGTAATGAGCACTTGGTGTTATATGCAACTGATGAATCACTCAATTCTACCTCTGAAACTAAAACAAACAACAACAAAAAAAAACCCCAAAAACCCAAAAAACAAAACAAAAGTTATAGGATTACCATACTGTCCTGTGAGTATATGCATACGATGATTTAAAATAAGTGTTCACACGAAAACTTTTTAAAAAGTAAGAAATACTTTGAACAACTTTACATTCATAAATTTGACAATTTAAAGAGGACAAATCCCTTAAAAACCATAAACTACCAAAACTCAACAAAGATGATATAGATAACTTGAACATTCCTACTATTAAAGAAATTGAATAAAAGATTAAAAAAAAAATCCTTAGGCCTAAATGGATTCACTGGAGACTTTGGCAAAACATTCAAAGAATTAACAGTACTTTTATACAATCTCTTCTAGGAATTATAAGAAAGCATTTCCTAGTTCATTTGATGTGGCCAGCATTTTCCTGCTATTGAAACTAGATTAACAAAGAAACAGACTAATATCTATCATGAATTTAGATGCAAAATTCTCAACAAAATTTTAACCAATTGAATCCAACAATATATATAAAGAATAATACAGTGATGAAATGGGTTTATTTCAGGTATGGAAGGTTCAATGTTTGTAAATCAATTAGTATAATCTACCATGTCAATAGGCTATAGGAAAAAATTATATGATTATGTCAATTGATACAGAAATACATTCAGCAAAATTTGGCACCTATCACACCACCACACAGACCTATTACACTCACAAAAAAAAAAAAAAAAAAAAAAGTAAAGGAAAGGGCAGCCCCTGTGGCGCAGCGGTTTGGCACCGCCTGCAGCCTGGGGTGTGATCCTGGAGACCCGGGATCGAGTCCCACGTCGGGCTTCCTGTATGGAGCCTGCTTCTCCCTCTGCCTGTGTCTCTGCCTCTCTCTGTCTCTATGAATAAATAAAATCTTAAAAAAAAAGAAGGAAAGGAAAATAACAAGTATTGATGAGAATTGGGAGACATTAGAACCCTTTTACACTGCTAATGAGAATATAAAATGATGTAGCTACTGTGGAAAACAGTCTACTAGTCCTTAACAAGTTAAACATAGTGACCATATCGCCCAGCAATCCCACTCCTGGGTATATATCCAACAGTATTGAAAATTGGTATTCAAATAAATACTATATGCCAATATTTATAGCAGTACTATTCACAATAGCCAAATAATGGAAACAGCACAAATGTCCATCAGCTGATGACAAGGTAAACAAAATGCAATATATCTATAAAGTGAAATATTATTCAGCCTTAAAAGGAATGAAGTATTGATACATCCTAAAACATGAATTCTGAAAGATTATGCTAAGTGAAAGAAACCAGACACAAAAGTCACAGATTACATGGTCCCATTTATATGAAATATACAGAATAGGTAAAACCATAGAGACAGAAGGGAGAATGACTTTTTAATTGATATACGATTTCCTTTGAGGCCATGAAAATATCTTGAAACTAGGTAGAGGTGATGGTTGCACAACATTAGGACCTAAATGCCAGCAAATTGCACACTTTCAAATGGCTAGTGGTTAATTTTATGTTATGTGAATTTTACCTCAAAAAGTACTCAACATACTAAAGATGTCAATTCTCCTCAAACTGACCTATAGTCTAGCGAAATTTCTATAAAAATCTATTAGCTTTTTTGTAGACATAGACAAAATTATTCTAAAATTTTAGAAAGAAACTAGAGTATTTAATATAACTTTGATAAAGAAGAGTAAAGTGGGAGACCCATTCTTCCCCAATGTTAGACTTGCTATATAGCTGCAGTAATCAAGAGAATATGATCCTGGTGGAAGGATAGACACATAAATCAATGGGATAGAATGTAGAACCTAAAAATAGATCCACATAAAAATGCCCAGTTAATTTTTGACAAAGGAGCAAAAGTAAATTCAGTGGAAGGTGGGCAGCCTTTCCAATTAACAGTGTTGGAGCAATTGAATATCTATTAACAATAACAACAATAAAAAGTCTCACAGCTTATGCAAAAATGAGCTTGAAATGGATTTTAGGCTTTAATGTGATATGAAGCCATAAAACTTACAGAAATAAGTATAAAATGTTAAAAAATATAATATGTACAAGTATAAAATTTACAGAAAAGAACATAGGAGATCATTATCAGGGACTCAGGGCTAGAGGAAGAGTTAGATTTATTACCAACAAGATGATCCATAAAAATGAAAGTTCATTTGAGTGCATCTCATCAAATTTAAAACTTTTCCTATCTGAAAGACTCTCTTTATGGGTTGAAAAGGCGAACTTCAGACTAGTGGGAATTACTGCAAACTGCACATCTGACAAAGGCTTCATACATAGAACATATAAAGAGTTCTCCGTATTCAGCATTTAAGAAGAAAAAAATCAACTCAATTAGAAAACACGGACACATATATTTTGCCATAGAGGATGTATAGATGGCAAACACATAAAAGGATGTTTGATGTTATTAGCAATTGGAGAAAATAAAATTAAAGCCATAATGAGATAACACTATACAGCTATCAGAAAAGCCACATGAAAAATAGTGATAACACCAATTGTTGGCAAAGGTGGAGAGAAACTAAATCACTCATACATTGCTGATGGGAATGCAAAATGTACAGCCACTCTGGAAAGTAGTTTGGTAGTTCCTTTCAAAACCCAAAGTCTAAAGAAAACCCAAAAATGACCCAAAATCGTTTTATCAACCCAGCAATTGTACTCTTAGATATGTCCCAGAGAAATAGAAACTTATTTTCTTATAGGAACATAAAATGAATATGCATAGAAGCTTCACTGTAATAGCCAAAACCTTGAAACTATCAAATGTTCTTCAAGGGATGAGTGGTTAAACAAACAGTGGAATACTATAGACTACTACTCAGCAATGAAAAAGATCAAACTATTGATGCACACATCAACATGGATGAACCTCATGGAAATTATGTTGAGGGGAAAAGGTCAATTTCAAAAGGGTACAAAATGTATGATTTACATGACATTCATGAAATGATATAATTATAGGAATGGAGAATGGATAAGTGGTTGCCAGAGGCTACAGATGAGTAGAGGAGATGGGTGTAGTTATAAAGAGGTAACACAGGGGAATCTTGATATGGTACAATTGAATATATTGATTGTGGTAGTAGTTATGAAAGGTTACATATGTGATAAAATGGCACAGAGCTATACCTACCCATACACATACATGCACACACACAAATGAGCTCATATATAACTGTGAAATCTGAATAAGCTCTATGGATTGCATCTATGCCAATTTCTTGGTTTTGGCACTGTGCTGTAGTTGTATAAGATGTTAACATTACCAAAGGCTGGGGGAAGTATGCAAGTGCATGAGATTTCTCTCTAGATTTCTTTGCAACCTCCTTTGAATCTATAATAATTTCAAAATATTTTTAAAAATCAAGCATCCTATATAAAATAAATGCACAGAAATCAGTTGCATTTCTATACACTAACAATGAGACTGAAGAAAGAAATTAAGGAGTCAATCCCATTTACAATTGCACCAAAAACCATATAGTATCTAGGAATAAATCTAACCAAAGAGGCAAAGGATCTGTATTCAGAAAACCATAGAACACTCATGAAAGAAGAAAGAAGTGGAAAAATATCCCATGATCATGGACTGGAAGAACAAATATTGTTACAATGTTTATGCTACCTAGAACAATCTATACATTCAGTGCAACCCCTATCAAAATACAGTCAACTTTTTTCACAGAGCTGGAATAAATAATCCTAAAATGTGTATGGAGCCACAACAGACCCTAAGTAGCCAAAAGAAATTGAAAAAGAAAACCAAAGCTGGTGGCATCACAATTATGGACTTCAAGCTGTATTACAAAGCTGAAATCATCAGGACAATGTGGTACTGGCACAAAAACAGACACATGGATCAATGGAACAATGGATCCTCAACTGTATGATCAATTCATCTCTGACAAAGCAGAAATGAATATCCAATGAAAAGTCTCTTCAACAAATGGTGTTGGGAAAATTGGACAGCCACATGCAGAATAATGAAACTGGACCATTTTATTCACCATACACAAAAACAGACTCAATATGGATGAAAGACCTAAATATGAGACAAGAATCCATCAAAATTGTGGAGAAGAACACAGGCAGAAACCTCTGTGACCTCAGCTGCAGCAACTTCTTCCTAGATATGTCTCCAAAGGCAAGGGAAACAAAGGCAAAAATGAACTCTTGGGACTTCATCAAGACAAAAAGCTTTTGTGCAGCAAAGGAAACAGGCAACAAAACCAAAAGACACCTGACAGACTGGAAGAAGATATTTGCAAATGTCTTCTCAGATAAAGGGCTAGTATACAAATCTATAAAGAACTCATCAAATCCAATGCCGAAAAACAAATAATCCAGTCAAGAAATGGGCAGAAGTCATGAACAGACATTTCTCCAGACATACAAATGGCCAATACACATATGAAAAAAAATGCTCAACATCACTCATCATCAGGAAAACACAAATCAAAACCACAATGAGATACTACCTCACATAAGTCAGAATGGCTAAAATTAATAGGATAGGAAACAAAATGTTGGTGAGGATGTGGAGAAAGAGGAACCCTCTTACGCTGTTGGTAGGAATGCAGGCTGGTGCAGCCACTTTGGAAAACAGTATGGAGGTTCCTCAGAAAGTTGAAAATAGAACTATCCTGTGACCCAGTAATTGCATTACTAGGTATTTACCCAAAGATATAAATGTAATGATCCGAAGGGGCACCTGCACCCCAATGTTTATAGCAGCAATGTCCACAATAGCCAAACTGTGGAAGGAGCCCAGATGTCCATCAACAGATGAATGGGTAAAGAGCATGTGGTATATATATACAGTGGAATACTACCCAGCCATCAAAAAATGAAATCTTGCCATTTGCGATGACATGAATGGAACTAGAGGGTGTTATGCTAAGCGAAATAAGTCAATCAAAGAAAGACAATTATCATGTGATCTCATTTATATGTGGAATTTAAGAAAAAAATAGAGGATCATAGGGGAAGGGAAGGAAAAAAAAAGACAAAATCAGAGAGGGAGACAAACCATAAAAGACTTTCAATCATAGGAAACAAACTGAGGGTTGCTGGGAGGGAGGAGGGTTGGGGTAACTGGGTGATGGACATTAAGGAAAGCACTTGATATAATGAGCACTGGAGGTTATATAAAACTAACGAATCACTGAACTCTGCCTCTGAAACCAATAATGCACTATATGTTAATTAATTGAATTTAAATTAAAAAAATAAATCAAGCATCCCAGTGGAAAGTCTAAATTATCTTTCTATTCTTTTTTGTAGAATATTATAAAACATTGTCATTTGAAGAACTAATCAGAGTATGCAGTCCAAAAAATGTAAGGGGAAAACAGTAAAGTATTATAGGGGTATACCAAGAAATTATAAAAATAATGTGGTTTTTTTTGGATTGTATGATATTTAGAGTATTAGATTTTTAAAATTTGTGATTTTTTTGTGATTTGTTTCTTATTATTACTAAATATTCACTTTTCTACCTAAACCAAAATTTATTTCAATAGGATGGGATATTGGATCTGATTAAAGAAGATAGTATAGTTTTTTAATTGGAAATAAGACACAAAATGTGTTAAATGAAATACTGAAGATAAATCCTTCTGGTTTACTTCTTATGCTAAATAAAACTTGCCACAAAATATGCTATGTACTAAATTTACAAGGTAGAAGCAGTACTGGCTTAAAACTTTGAGACCAGCAAAACCATTTTTAAATGTTTAAAAAAATTTAAATTAAGCTAGTATAAAGTAAAGGTGATATCACATATTATTTGGCTTTGATCTGAGGTAATTCACAAAGACTTTGAGGCAAAGTTTACACATTTTAAAAACATCATGAAATAAACAAACATAATTGACATAAAAGATTTTTTCAAAAATCTACCGCCTACACCCTCTCCTAGAATGTGAGGAGCATCAGATTATGCCAATCCAAAATATGCCACTTTGGCATATGAATTCTTTTGGGTCAAAGGCAATTAGGAAGCAGATACAAGAAATTCCTCTTGCTCTTCCCCAACTTATCTAAAAGTAGAACATAAATTTACAAAGGTGTTCCTCCTCTTCTCTTTGCCAGGAATGAGAAAGGTTAATCCCTAGAGACCATTTTGGACTTTATCAGCCTGGGAAAGGCACCAGAAGAATCCTCATAGCACTTTACTAACCAGCCTTTATCTCTGCCCTTAGAAGCCTATATAAAACTGCTCTCCTTTGTCCTGTCATTTCTCCACAAATTTATTGTTCTACAAGCCAGATTCTAAGCCATCTCTTTGAGCTACTCATTTTCACTTAGTTATTTCCCATGTTAATAAACTTCTGTTTCTTTTTTTCTTGGTAACATCTTTATTACAGGGATCTTTTTTATAGTCAAGAACTCAGAAAGGTAGAGGGAAAATTCTTTTTCTTTCCTACAGGTAAATTCCATGTATTTTTCTTTATATTTTTTTGTATTTAAATGATGAAAGGAAACAGAAATAGAGACATATTTGGGGATCATAAAATAATTACTTAATTTCATGAAAGGTTGTCATAGAGTAAAATCAAAGACTAAAAGTACAGTTTTATGAAACACTGACAATCTTAGCTAACTTGCTCTTCAACTAATTGTTTTCCTTTTTCTTTCCTTCCTTCCTCCTGCCCTTTCTTCCTTCCTTCTTTCCTTCCCTCCTTCCTTCTTTCCTTTTTTTCAAAAATCTATTCACTTGGACTCAATGGAGAGAATTCTGACTTCTATATAATGAGAAGAAATTTTCACAAAGCTAGACATTTTAGAAAAAAGTCACCTAATTATATCCATGAGCATTTTAAATTCTGCAGTTGTAAAAAGAAGATTTACATAGGCAACAATTTCTCAAACTTGCACTTATTGACTTTGAAAGCTAAACTCAAAGCTTCCCTTTGAGCTTTATTATGATCCTGTATAAATTACTTTTGAAAGATTATCAGAATTGTTTCTTCTGTGTTAGACTTAAGATATTAACCAACTGACTCTTCCAATATTTGTGTTTTGGGGCCATCTGTGTGTTTTAGTTTTTCAGCTACCTTTTTCAAGACATCCTATCAATTATCCAACTTCCTAGAATCAGAATTGCTAAAGATATCTGAAAAAGTCCATATAATAATGCATTATATTAGTGTATTTATACTAGTCCTTTTCAAAGCATTTTTAAGTTTTTCTAAAAGATAAGTTTCACCGTTGCTACTGTTTTCATTTTGCAAAACAGGAACTGAGACAGTTTCAGCAACCTACCCCAGGCTGAACTATTGCTGAGACACAGGTCTCCTGAATTCTAGCCTTGAGGATCTTCCCACCACTACCTGCAGACGCTCCCATAGAATGCACTCCATGCATTTTCTTTTTACTGTATATACTGAAATGATTTCTCTTGCCCTATGAAACCCAAGATATGTTTTTAAAATTTTTTATGTATTCCCATGTAATTCTAAAGCTCTACATGGAAAGAGGAATGATTTCCTCAGTGTTCTGTGGTGTTTGTTAATTTTAAGATTGCTTTTGTTTCCTGCCCACTTTCAAGAGTATGAGTTCATTTACAGAGTTAAAGATAGAACATTTTACAAATACCAAGTTCCTGCCCTGTGCTGAATTCTGTGCTAATCTTGGGATGTGATTGTAACTACAGAAGACATATTTCTTATATTCAAGGAATTATCAGTCTTTTGCAGAAAAAGATGAAATTTTTAAAATATATGCAAATTAATTTCCAAGCATCCTTGGCAAGCACAGAAGACTCAGGATGAATGATGAATCTGAGGAGACGTTCCATGTGAATGAGTAATGTCTTAACAGTAACTTGCTCTGATAGGCTACCAAAGATCCGTTGATGGATGGTTTGCCAGTAGATGCCTGAATGGACCCATCCCTCACTCTGATCCAGCAACACTGTGAAGGACCTAAGTACCCTAACATAACAAAGTGGGGGTCAGGGTGGGCAGATAGATCCAGGAATGATGGAGTTTAAATTTGTAACATTTGGCTTAATGGGAGCTCAAGATTAAATTAATTTTAAAAAAAATCAGAGTTTCACACATACTTACTACATCCTTCAACAAAACGTTTTCTTTAGAAAGTCTTGTCTCTGCTATCTAAAGCACAGTGCATTGGATTCAGAGTCTACTCTGTTCTATCTGCATGATTAACAGAACTGAATGTTGGGCATTACTCACAGAAACTTCAAGTTCTTCAAGCTATTTTTTTTCCTTTTGACTTTCACCAAACCTATAATGCAATTTTCTCTTCTGTTAGCATATTATAATATATCTGCTCTAGCCCTCTGGAACAGTTTTGAGGGAAAATGCACCAAGGGAAACCTTATTGGTAACTGTAATTATTTGTCAGCCTTACAGTCTCTTTTCATAGTTTACACATATTCTTGTACAATACAGTACCTTCAAAGTTAATATATACAAGGCTAGCAATAGCCTTGAAATTATGAGTTTTGTTTAATCTCACACCCCAAACATTTATCACCTAGTTCCTTATGCCTGTGTTGCAAATGACATGGTACCTTTATGCCAGAGACAGGTATCATGAAGGTCTGGCATTTTTCTTCTTCTGTCTCCTCTATGCCCTGGGCCAATCCTATTCTGCATGCTGTAGGAAGGCTTATGATTGTGTCAGAAAAAAAATTACAAGTCTCCTTTCACAGGAGACCAAATCATGTTTGTGCCCCACATATCATGATTTCTGTGTTCATACTACCCTTACATTCCGGATTCTTATTGAAGAGAGTATTGCAACAGAAAGAACCAGGCACTATAGTTACTATATCAGTAGCTGAGTGTAGTTTTCTTTTTTTTTCTTATACATGCTTAATTGATTCAAACAACTCCACCAAGAGTTCTTTTTAAAAAAGAAATATTATTATATTTGGGTTATCCTACAATTTTTGTTTCATAATTATTTCCATACTAATCAAAGGAATATGCTCTTTGCTGTTGTGTGGGGATTTGTTTACTATCAAGTAGATGAGAAATTCAAAAATGAAAAGTAATTTCATTTTATGGTGAAATGAAGCTTTCTCTATAGATAAGATCATTAAAATGATAAACTCTAAAAAGGAAGGAAAATGGGATTTCTTGCCTCTAAGATAAGGTAATGAAGTATCTATCTTCAAGAAGCTTTCATTTAATTTCAACTTCTGATGCAATATTTTGTCAGCTTGCCTTTTTATCGTGTCTGCATTGTTAGAAGCAAACTGAAACTTAAGCAATACATCTGTTTTCAAACCATCATGACTTGACCTGAAAAAGAAAAACACCAAAATAAGTGAGATCATAACCATAGTTATGATTATTTTATATCTTAGTATTTAAATACTAGCTATATCTTCAAGAAAATACAACATATTTTATATATTTTATTGTCATGGATTTCTCTCCTTCCTGTATCATATAGACGTTAATACCCAAATTATTCCCTGCTTATAAAACTTGATTATAATCAGAGAAAGCTGAGTATCTAACAGTTCTATAATTTCTTTTCCAGAAAAAAATGCATCAAAAGTGCTTGTTAAATTAATCAACTCTATTCTTGATTTTTTAAAAATTTATAATATCTATTGTTAAAAAATAAAGTAAGTAAAACGGAGAAGACTGTTCAAAGATTGTAAGATTCTTTAACTGAAATGCAAAAGTCTTTAAGAGGACAACCAGTAGAAAATATTGTATCACTACCAAGCTAAGAAATTCTCTCTCTATAGGTGCCCTGTACAGGAGGAATAACAATTAAATGAAATAATATTAAAATATTTTTGCTCTTGGTAAATCTAACATTTTTGAATACTATCCATAAATCAAACAATGAAAAATAAGTAATATAAAGTTTCCTTTCATCATAAAAATTAATTAATTGTGATTACCTAAAGTCAACAACATGAGACTTGATGTAATGATGATTTAAACTGGATCTTCGAAATATCTTATCTATCTGAGAAAAGAAAAAAACCAACAGTGTAGAACTTTTTGAGATTTGAAATCACACATTTCAACATCTCACATAAATGCCTGTATAAAACCTGCAGTAATAACATTTATTTCTAAATTTGTTTGCAGCTATCCTCAGAAAGCTCATTTGGACATAGTCCTGTTGTCATAAAGGTCATCTCTATACTCAGATGCTGATATTTGAACAACTTGTCACATGAACAAGGATCGCTGATATACATCAAGAGTTGAATTAAGCTAGATATTTCAGTAGCCAATATAAAATATACTTGGAGGTGCTGAGACTGAATTTCTTTGAAAATTGGTTGTGTATGAAATTATCAGCCATTATCATTCAAGCTTAGTTATCATCATCCTGGGTATGATTGAAGGATCAGTTTTGTAGGCTTTAGTGAAATGTTTTAGGTCATGTTTTGATCCTGTGGTAAGTGAAGGAGAGAATATATATTTGTCAGGTATTTTCTTAAAAAGAATATACTTATCAAGAAAAATACATGAAATGATTACTTAGAATAAGACAAAACTATGTGCCATTTATATGCCATTTTAGACTTCCTCAATGGGATACTTTTTCTGTAGTATAAAATCCTAGAAGAAATTATTTCTTATTAAAACCACAGCTTAATACAGAATCTGTGGTTTTACAAACCTGTTTATTACCATTGACTCATCAAGGTGGCTTCTTGAAAAACAGACTGACCATATGTCAAACCTTAAGTAAACCTGAGTCTCAATAATTAGTTTCAAAAATCAGGAGAGCTGCCAAATTTGAAACTGGTTGTGTGTTGAATATATACTTTTCACTCAACTAACTTGATTTGTCATTTTTTTCCTGGTAAAATGCCATGTAAATATCATATTGGATAGGTTGGTGAGCATGTTTATTAAGAAGTCAATAGGTTTTAAAAAATGAATGACCACTTGATTTCCTTCTAGCTGATTATGAAAGGAAATTTGTTTTTAAGGAAATAGTTTTATATACACATGTACATTTTTTGACAAAACAAATACATGTTCATTGTAAAAAGTTATAAAAAGCAACCAATACAGCAAAGTATAATGAAAAGTAACAAAATCATTTCTAAATTGCTGTATAGAGAACCTGCTATTTGCATTGTTGGTTATGTACTTCCATATTTTCTACATTCATTTATATATATATATATATATTATATATGACCTTTATAGATCTTATATATAATTGTAAGTTTTCTGTCTGCCTCCTTCCATTTTCTTTCCGATTTCACCACTTTTTTGTTATTTCTCTAAAATCATAGCTTTGTAAACTATGTATTACCCATGGCAATTTAGCATATAAACATTTGAGATTATTGAACTCCACACAAAGTTTCTAAAATCCATTTTAGGCATGTTTTTAATAACTTATTCCAGGACAATATTTCCTAGAACTGTAACTTACAGTCTAAATCAGGGTCAGCAAATTATAGCCTATAGGGTAAATCTAGACAGCCACTGTTTTTGCCTGGACCATCATCTAAGAATGGTCTTCACATTTTTTTAATAGTTGAAAAAATAAGAATAATAATAATGTTTTGTGATATCTTAAAACTTAACAAAATTCTACTTTCAGTGTCCATAAAGAAATTTTATTGAACCGTAGCCATACTCATTTGTTGATGTATTGCTTATGGCTGCTTTTGCACTACAAATGACGGATTTGAATAGTTGCAGAAACCAAATAGTTTGCAAAGCTGAAAATACTATCTGGCATCTCACAGAAAAAACAAAACAAAACGCTAACTTGTGGTCTAAATTACTGTACTTCCCTTATTTATGTTGTCTCCATTTATACTCTACAGGAGAGGGCCAATTCTAGTAAGTTGGCCGTTTGTTTATGGTTATCTTCTTGAAGTGTATTTTTATGGTCCTACCATGTGGCAGACAGACACTGTTACAGGCACCAGGAATATAAGAATAAATAGGCGTAGCCCTTCACAAATTCAGAGGGGCACTGACATACAAAATAATAATGATGTAACAAGGTGGTAAGCGCTTTAGCATAGGTGTATGAAAGTTCTGTGAGAACACAGAAAACAGATGCTTATATTTATTCGGATATAAATTTTAGACTTTTATTCACAACATACCATTTCTCAGAATAACTGAGAAGTAGGTAAAGTTTTGTAGTTGAAGCTTTGAAGGGTCAAGTAACTTTTCCAAAGCTCATAAACTATCAAGAAGTAAAATTTGAATATGTATCTAGATGTCCTTACTTCAAAGTTTAGACTGTTATTCAACATATTGCTTTATACAACATAATACCCTGCCCTGATCGTTTTTTCCTTAATCAAAATTTCCTTTGGATGTATTTTTGAAAAGACATGCTAACCCTACTCAGTTGCATCCTTTAACTCATTTCATTAGCTTCTGCTTTTGGTTGGGAAATGGATTAAGAGATATTTGTGAACCTGGCAAGGATGATCTGTCATCTTTGGTCAGTGCTAGGCTTGGTAGAAGCTATGTGCACAACTGAAGCCTTTAATGGAAGAGCTAGTCTGTATGGTTCTGTGGTATATTTTCAGGAATAAATGTTTAGTGTAAGTTGCCTAATGGGAAATGTGTCAGGGTCATATACATATTAGGTCACATACATGGTAATGTTGTGCCTGAATGATGGAGTTATGTTTTCAGATAACTCTAATGATTTTATTTTTTATATTTGAGCTATTCACTTTTTCTGTCGGTCTTCTATTATTTGGTCTTTGGTGCAATTATTCTTTGTCCAATGTATTTCTCCAATTATCCTGAGATAATGTTGGTTAGAGTTGCCAGGATTAGTAGACAAAAATATGGTTCAGTTTTAACTTCAGACAAACAATGAATAATTTGTCATATAAACATGTTTAAAACACTGAATGAAATATATTTTGGGGAGGATCTGTAATTAAAAGTTAACTGAGCATTCTGTATTTTATCTGGCATCACCAGCATAGGTACAATTTGATATGTTCTCAACTCATCTCTTTATTTTAACCTTCTTCACCATGGTATTGTCAGAGTTGGAATGATGACAGACTTACCTCATCACTGACTTTTTGTTTCATGTCTCGTCTCATTTTTGAGTGTTCAACTGAAAAGTCAGGATTATATTCAATACTGGGGATCGGGAACGAGGTTTGGTAATAGTAAAATTTCTGATCTGGAAGGGACAACAAACACGGATAGTTTCTCTTTAATTCAGTTGAGTTGTATAAATATCAAAGTAGAAGAAATAACATGCAAAAAAGTCCTATAAGGATGAACTCTTGGGAATTAAACATACAATAGCTGTGGCCAATACCTCTCTCTAACCTTTTTTTTTTTTAAGTAAAATGTGTATATAACATTATATTAATTTCAGGTGTGCAACATAATAATTGTATATACTCCATATATGTGTGACATATGTATATGTATATGTATATGTATATATGTCACATATATATACATATATATCACATCCTCTTTATTCATCCATAGATGGACGCTTAGGTTGTTTTTATATTTTGGCTGTAGTAAATAGTGCTGCAGTGAACTTTGGGGGTGCATTTATCTTTTTGAATTAGTGTTTTCATTTTCTTCAGACACCCAGAAGTAGATTAGCTGACTTATATGGTAGATCTATTCTTAATTTTTTTAGGAACTTCCATACTGTTTTCCATAGTGGCTGTACCAATTTATATGCTCACTAACACTGTACAAGTTTTCCCTTTTTTTTCACATCCTTGCCAATACTTGTTTTTTTTTTCTTTTCAATACTAGCCACACTAACAGATATGGGGTGATATCTCATTGTGGTTTTGATTTGCATTTCCCTGATGATGAGTGATGGTGAGCATCTTTTCATGTGCCTATTGGCCATCTGTATGTTTTCTTCGGAGAAAGGCTTATTCAGGTCTTCAGCCTATTCTTAAATTTGATTGTTTGGCTTTTTGCTATTGAGTTATTTGACTTCTTTATATATTGTGGATATTAATCCATTATCATATGTATGATTTGCAACTATTTCTAATCCATTTTTAAGATCACATATTCTCATAGTCATGTGGTTGTCAATTGTTTTATGATAAAATTATTACTTATTAGTGATAATTCATAAATTTAAGCTGTTAATTAGATTATGATAGAATGCAATATATTCTCATAAATTAACCTTGAAGTCAGAATTGCTACTAAAATGTTTTTACTTTCAGTACATTAAACATTATTAAGCCATATAATAACATAAGATGTATTGCATTATTTAAGAGATAATATTATGTGAACCAGTTCAAATTTTAAATGCTGAAAGTTATTTTTATACAAAAAGGATACTCATTTCCCAAATGTAGAGAAGTTTATGTAAATTAGTACTGCATTATGCAAAATTTGCATACATTTAAGCAAAATATTATTGCAATGAAAATTACACTCCAAAATATTAGAGAATATTATTAGGTTTTGAAATAAATTGAGTAGATCTTCAAATTTTCAAAAGAATACAATGAGAAAGATTCTTACCAAATGCCAAAAAATAAACAAGGAGACCGATGATTATTGCTAGAACCAACACAACAGCTATGACAATAAGGGCTGTCATCCATGGTCTCAGTGAACTTGTCCTTCTACCCAGTATTGTAGGCCTTTTGAGAGAGAGAGTTGTATATTAAAGTCAAACAAAACTTAAATACTAAAAACTTAGTTTTGCATAGTTTTGATATAGAAAGGTTGGTTTGGTTTTTTCCCTATAATTCATGTTTAGCCCATATTGCATTTGGTAACATCTGAATATATTGTTCTATAAAAAAAATATAAAAATCCTATCAATGAAAAATATCACTGATTGGTATTTGACTTTATATTTTTAAAAAGTCAGAATTATACTATAGTTGACTACTGCTTCATAGACTTCCTGGTTCATTATGCTAGTATTCTGAAATATTTTTTTCTTTGTAAATGAACTAACAATATATATTTGGTTCATGTGCTTCAAATCTAAAAAACCTCAAAGAATGAGGGCATCTGGGTCACTCCTCACATTCTAGCATGAACTAACAGAGGCTCAGAATGATTAGTAAAACCTCCAAGTTGGACACAGTCACTGATAAGGTATTAGCAATGTAATGGCACAGATGGTAGCTATACTTGGTTGAACATAGCATAATGCATAAACTTGTCAAATTACTAAGTTGTACAAGTGAAAATAATATAACATTGTGTGTCAACTATACTCAAATAATAATAAAGATAAAACCTCAAAATTGAATTTTGGGAGATTTGGAACTAGATTTTGGGCTTTCGGGACTTTTTTCAGAACTCTATACTTAATCCTATAATCCCCATGTTATAAAACAAGTAATCTGTAATGCATATGAAGAGCATCTAAAATAAGACAGTTTAAAGAAAGGAAAACAGAACTGTAAAGAAGAAATAGTAAGTAAACCAAAAAGATTATTGATATAATGAACAAGCAAATAAATAGTGACCCTCAGAGCTTTGGACCCAGGAACTTTGTGATATGAGAACCACTGATGTATTTTATGTATATCTATTTCATAGGGTTATAGGATTTCAAACCTGTGATTTTTAATAGATGGTATTAGATGCAATAAGGCTATATTTACTTGAGTAAATAAGGAATCAATTAAAGGAAAAATGCCAAAGCAATAACAGTACCAAAGTATGTAAGTATGGCAAAAAGCATGAAAGACTAAATCTGAACAATTACAGAGTTGAGGTAGGCTAGAATGAGGCTGACTGGCATAGGTTGTCTAGGAAGATATCATCAGGAGAAATGGGCAAGAATATGGCTCTGAAAGTTAAAAGTAGCAGTTCTTGATCTTTTAAAGTTCTACATGGAAAAGCAGAAGAAAGAATCACCTTCTCTGGATTGGTAGCTGGTTGTGGTAAAGTAGAAAGTAGATCCCCACTAAATAATTGAAGATATCAACTGAGGGTGGGACTTTTGGCATCAATAATCTGGAAAAAGTAGGGATACTTCTTTATTCCTATATCTGGGCAAAGCAGCTACAGGCAGTTTCCTCACCCCAGAACCATCAACCTGAGCTCTGATAACTACCTCAATCAGTTAGTACTAATTCTGAGTCCTGCTGTGTTTCTGGAAGGATCCAAAGTGCTTACCACTCTTTGGTTCATAGTAAGACATGAGTCTTAAAATCTGCAAACATCTAAAGTATCGTTAGAAGAGCTGGGGTCCTGCTGGGGTAAGGAAATTGCTGACGAAAATATTCACCATCTTTATTAACGGAAGATCATGGATAATCATGAACTCATTCGGTTAACATTTACCAAGTTTCTTCTGAGTTTCTTTCTGCTTGGGATTCAAAGATGAATAAGACATAGTCTCCTATCTTTAAGAACGTGTAATCTAGTGGCTAAGTAACTAGTAAAATTCAAGTGATAAATGTCATGACAGAATTATCCAATAAGCTATGAGAAATGAGTGGTACAAATGGTTTTACCTTAAAGAACTTATCCTTTGAATCGGCTTTTGGAGGCAGAGAAGGAGGAATCAGCAAGAATGATGGGTATGACAGGCAGAGGAACAGCATAAACAAAGGTAAAATAACATGAAACAAGGACAAGGATTTCTCAAGGACATTCATGAGAAAGTAGAATTTATGCATGAGAATAGAGGTAAACTTAATTAATGCATGTGCTCATTAGTTAACTCAGTAAACATGTATGGAATATAATGGAATATAATGCAGAATCTTCAATAGATCTTCCTCTCAAGGAACTTATAGTCTTATAGGGGAGGAACAACACAGTGCATATAAATTGCTACTAAAGTTGTGGAGTAATTCTAAAAGAATTTCAGAAAAGGACTAATGATTTCTCTTTGGAGGAAATAATAATTGGAAAATAATGATAGTTTTTTAAAGCTTGAAAATAGGGGGCCCACCTTCTCATTGTCTTCTCCTCTGAGTCAGATATGGAAAAACATTCATAGAAAGGAAGTTTATGTCACAACAGAATTCTCATTATCAAGAGGGTGTGGTTTCCTGTTGAACTTCTAACACCAGGAACATCACTGTGACTGAATTATAGTCTTATGTATGCGTTGAAATTGAAAAACTGATTGAGTACATTTTCTTAATTATAGAGACATGCTCTAAAATATTTAATCCTAGATGTTTTTTTAAAAAATAAAATAAGTTTTCTCCCTGATTTCTTTTCAGTACTAATCTAATTTTAACTTACACACTGATGAATTTCAATGGCTGGTATCAGTGGTTATTCCAGATTGGTAGAGCCTGCACCTCATAGGTACTTGGTAAATATTTGTCTACTAAATAAAATAGTGTGTCGTAAAAGAGGAGGCAACCCTAAACTATTTCTAACACAAAACTCTTTTCAGCCCAGAGTGTTGCTAGAGATGAATTTCTTCAGATATGGCAGGAGGGAAAACGAGCTTAAGCACTCGTTTTCCCTCCTGCCCAAGACACAATTACAAATTTTTAAAAAGATTTTTATTTTTATTATTTATTCATGAGAGACGCAGAGAGAGCGAGAGAGAGGCAGAGACACAGGCAGAGGGAGAAGCAGGCTCCATGCAGGGAGCCCGACGTGGGACTCGATTCCGGGTCTCCAGGATCAGGCCCTGGGCTGAGGATGGCACTAAACCGCTGAGCCACCCGGGCTGCCCCACAATTACAAATCTTACACAAAAATCTCTAAAGGACAATTCTCTCCTTCTCTTTCCTTTCTGGCTTCTCCCTCATCCTAATCCTTCTAATTCCAAGAATTTAATTTTAGTCAGACTTATTCCATCCAGATGACAAAACAGATTCACTGTAGTGTAGGAGAATCCAGCCTCAGAGAAGCCTTTGACACTCAAACAAACAAAAACTATAAGTGACCTCACCATTGAGGTATTTGTGCCAAAGCAAAGCTGAGCAGTGTCTAGGAAACTTTTCACAAAGAGTCAAAGCATTTTTGATCCTTCCTCTACCTTTGGTTACATTCAGAGTGGCTCATTATCCAGACCTTCATGGGGAGGTATTTCCTGAACTAAAGCTCAGCAGAAAGGAATGAGTTCTTCTTGCTCTTATCAGTGTTAGCCAATGTCACAATTTTTTACCAAGGTATAGATTCAAGTCCTTCCCTTTAGACAGCTCTACTGGCATCTATTATTTTTCCTGGAACTTTTTAAATGCTTTATATGACCAAAATATTTTTCCTCAGGGATTAAAAGATGAGAGATAAAGGGATTTCTTTCTGCCAGAGCCATGGCCACATGATTTGAAGGGTTCATTGTCTCTGAAAGAGGTTGTTCATAGTAGTTAAGAGTGTGGGTTCTAAAGAAGACATACACAGGCCAACAAGCACATGAGAAAATGCTCCGCATCACTTGCCATCAGGGAAATATAAATCAAAACCACAATGAGATACCACCTCACACCAGTGAGAATGGGGAAAATTAACAAGGCAGGAACCAACCAATGTTGGAGAGGCTGTGGAGAAAGGGGAACCCTCCTGCACTGTTGGTGGGATTGTGAACTGGTGCAGCCACTCTGGAAAACTGTGTGGAGGTTCCTCAGAGTTAAAAATAGATCTGCCCCCTGACCCAGCAATTGCACTGCTGGGGATTTACCCCAAAGATACAGATGCAGTGAAACGCCGGGACACCTGCACCCCGATGTTCATAGCAGCAATGTCCACAGTAGCCAAACTGTGGAAGGAGCCTCGGTGACCACTGAAAGATGAATGGATAAAGAAGATGTGGTCTATGTACACAATGGAATATTCCTCAGCCATTAGAAATGACAAATACCCACCATTTGCTTTGACATGGAGGGACCTGGATGGTATTATGCCGAGTGAAATAAGTCAATTGGAGAAGGACAATCATTATATGGTCTCATTCATTCGGGGAATATAAAAAATAGTAAAAGGGATTATAGAGGAAAGGAGAGAAAATGAGTAGAAAATATCAGAGAAGGAGACAGAACATGAGAGACACCTAACTCTGGGAAACGAACAAGCAGTGGTGGAAAGGGAGGTGGGCAGGGGGATGGGATGACTGGGTGACAGACACTGAGGGGGGGCACTTGACAGGATGAGCACTGGGTGTTATGCTATATGTTGGCAAATCTAACTCCAATAAAAAAAATATACAAAAAAAAGAAAAGAAAAAGAGTGTGGGTTCTGTAGCCAGCCTACTTGGTTTCTTATTCTGGTTCCCCTTATGTGGGACCCTGGACAGTCATTCCACCTCTTTGGTAAAGATTCCCTTTACCAAATCTTTACCAAATGGGGGTAATAATACCCATCTTGTAGGATTATTGTAAAGACTAAATGAGTTAATATACATAAGAACACTTAGAATAGTATTTTTTTTTAGAATAGTAATTAAAACATGGTGAAGACTTAGGAGTTTTGGTTATTTTATTATTTTTATTATCAAAACCTGCAGAGAAAGGATACCAAGGAGTTTGTACATAGATGAGGTGGAATGAGCTGATGAAAGTGTGTGCTGGATGGTAGATGTGTTGCTTACAAAGGAAAGAAATAAATACTGGTGCCAGGACCTTGGGCAATAACACAGGCCAGAAACTATGCACAGACTGGGAAGTCCCTTAAGACTTAAGAACCTAGCAAAGCCCTGAAAATTTCCATGGAGAATTCTGGCAGATAAGAAAATCTAAGTTTGGGATAAGGGGGGCTACCAGAGCCTTCAGGAGAAATCTCAGGTTTCAGAAGTAGGCATTATCAGATAATCACATTTTGGAACATCCGTAGGGAAAGAACTACAATAATGAGTATGAGAAAGTTTAAGACAAGACAAGAAGGGTGAATCATCTGGCTGGATTTTTAATCCATTGCCCAAGGAAGGTAGAATAACTCTGGAAGAAAGCTGTTGTTATGCAAATATCACAAGGTGGCGGTGTTATTATTCATAATAACAGTGGCTTAGCAGTGATGATGATAATGATTTAATTGTACCACCAGATATGATAAGACTTACATAAAATCTGTGATGTGAGTAGAAATACTAACTAAAAGTTGTGCAAAAGATTAAATAAGGAGATTTGTGCTTGCTTTTATGTTTCTTGTTCTGACAAGCTGTGTGTCTTGTTTCCATAACTCCACATTATGCAAATAAGAAAGACGTAATGTTTCATAAATGAAAAGTTGACTGATGTCATAATTAAAATAACTGGTATTTTGGCTGATAAAAGTTCAAAAGGGGATAATCAAGGTCAGAGAGTGCTGCTCTTCAAATCTCTGCTCATTAACACAAATTTACATGGTGAGGTCCATGGGAAACTATTCCTTGAAGGAAATTTTAGATGTATTGAAGTAATTAAAACCTGATAAGGACCAAAAAGAATGCGTAGCCCATTGACAAGGGCCATTGAAGAGAAGGTGATTGGCCAGAGCAGTACTGCACCCACTTTGGCCAATACTGCTTCAGTTTTATTGGTACATTTTCCCTTGTCTTACTAATATTTTTAATTAAGCTTCATTTATCCTTAGTCATCTCTTTTCCTACTGCTATTTAGCAACAACTTTTGACCTCCACAAGAAAGCAGGACTTGTTTTGAACATTGAAGCATGCACAGATATATTAGCTACAAATTTTTTCTAATGAACAAGTTCTACTGTCACTGTATCTGACCAGTGAGAAATATAGGATTTCACTCATATGTGGAGTTTAAAGAAACAAAACAGATGAAATAGGGAAAGGAAAGGAAAAATAAAATAAGATAAAGACAGAAAGGGAGGCAAACCATAAGAGATTCTTAAATATAGAGAAAAAACTGAGGGTTGCTGGAGGAGAGTTACTGGGGGATGGGCTAAATGGATGATAGCCATTAAGGAGGGCACGTGTTAGGATGCACTCAGGTGTTATATGTATGTAGTAGATCACTAAATTCTGTTCCTGAAACCAATACTATACTATGTTAATTAACTGGAATTTAAATAAAAACAAATAAATAAAGTAAAATTTAAAATGTGAAAGAAAATGAAGTAAAGCCTTTCTTGAGTCATAGGAACTATTGAAAGAAAGATGTGAAACTGCTGGAGAAGTCACATGAGTGTCAAAAGGAAAGGGTAATGGTAGGAAGGTAATTTTGACAGGTTCAGTGAACAATAACTTATAACTGTCAGGAGTTTTTACATTTAATCAAAACATACTTTGAGCTTCCAGAGTCTTTTGGAGTCCTCCTTCCTTCCTTCCTTCCTTCCTTCCTTCCTTCCTTCCTTCCTTCCTTCCTTTATTGCTTTAGCACTTTTATTGAGATATAATCCATATGCCATAGAGTTCACTAATTTAAAGTGTTCAATTCAACAGTTTTTAGTATATTCCCAAAGATGTGCAACTATCACTATAATCATTTTTCAAACCTTTTATCACCTCAAACAGAAACTCTGTACCCATTAATAGCCCCTTTCTATTTTTTCCTAACTCCTTGACTCTAGGCAACCACTAATGTACTTTCTGCCTCTACAGATTTATTTATTCTGGACATTTCACATAAACTGAATCATATAATAGATGATATTTTGTATTTGTCTTCTTTCATTTAGCATAATATTTTCAAAATGTATTGATGTGATAGCATTTATCACCTCCATACTGTTTTACATAGGGAGAGGTAAGACTTCATTTGTTTTTATATTTGTCTTATCCATTTTATGGATATGCTATATTTTATTTTGTACATTCATCAGCTGACGGACATTTGGATTGTTCCTACTTTTTGGATATTATGAATAATGCTGCTCTGAGCATTCGTGTTCAAATTTTTGTATGGAAATGTGTTTTCATTTCTTTTTCATGTAGAGCTAAGAGTGGAATTCCTGGGTCATATAATAATTCCATGCTTAACATCTAGAGGAGCTGCTAAACTTTTCCAAAATGTCTGCACCATTTTACATTCCTATCAACAATGTAAAAATGTTATAATTCTTCCACATTTTCACCAATCTTTTCTTTTTTCTCTTTGCCTTTCTTCAGTGGCTTTTGATTCTCTTCCTTCTACTTGTTTCTTTGCTTTGTTCTTATTGTATCGCCCTCTTTCTACCTTAATTTGTTTGTTTCTTATTGTACTCTTCTTTACTTCCCTTTACTTTTTAAAATCACATTTTTAAAAAGGAAATATATGGGTTAATAAGATGATCTATAATTTTCTAGATTACCCACTCTCTAAACTTCGAAATCACAGGCCATCTCCCTCTGCACAACTGCTTCACAAAGTCAAACTACCTCTGAATTGTCTTTTCCATTTGGGCCCTTCTTTGCATGTCCTTAACACCATCCTACTTCAGGCATTCAGTGTATTTCATCTGGACAACCACAGTGGCTATTAATAGATCTCTTTATTGCCAGATAATTTCCCCTCAAATACATTCTACAGCATTGCTTCCAGAATTATTTTCCAATTATACAGTTCTAATAGTGTGATTCTTTCATTCAAAAACCCTCAGATATTTCTCATTATGCAGACCATAAGTCTTGAGTTAGTATTCATTCATGCATCCAATCATTTATTGAGGAAATATTTATAGAGTTCCCATTATGTGCTAAGAACTGATTCTGCTGCTGGAAAAACTGTGGCAAACAAGACTGGCAAGTTCCCTTCTTTAATGAAGCTCACAGGCTAGTGGAAGGAGAAATAAAAATAAAACAAGCCAAAGAATAAGTTTCAACTCATGAAAACAAAACAATAGATAGAGAGAGTGACTAGAGGCTGGGGAGAGAGGCTGCTTAATTGAGTAGCAGAGAATTATCCCTGAAGAGACACCATTTCAGCTGAGAGGTGAATTGTGAAGATGAATTGAGAAATTAATTGTGAAGCTTCTCAAAGAACTGGGAAAGAGCAACCAGATGGCAGCAAGTTCCTAGAGATGGAACAGGGTGAGCTTGGCTGAGTTCTTGGGAGAAATCACGCCAGGGTTCCAGATCACAGTGGGTCCAAGAAAGAGTAGAAAAGATTCAGCCAGAGCGACAAGCAAGGATCAAATCACAGGGCCCCTGAAGATGACGATGGCAAAGTGTTGATGACTGGACAACTTTAAATATAGGAAGATCATGACATAATTTAGAATTTTGAAAGAAGGGTCTTTCATTTATGTCTAACTTACTTTTGGGTTCTTCCTTCCCATCACATGTGCCAATCTCTTCCTTTTATTTGCCCATTTCTGTTTTGTTTACAGCATCCCTGCTGCCTTAAATATCCTTTCTTCCTCTGTGTTCCTACCCTTCCTTCTCTTGTTGCAGCAGCTGGTATTTCCATTTCTGGAAACCTTCCAATGTGCTTCTCGAATGTCTTCTCCCTCTTTTAAGGGTCAGTTCCTTTCACTGTAATCCCACTCCAGGTAGAAACAACCTTGAAGTTTCTTCTACCTATTTGCCATTTTGTTGTATGGGCCATGTTCTATTTCATATTTTGGCTATCTGTGTCACTCTGTCCTCCTCACTACTTCAGCTTCCCAGTCTTGCACTATGCTCTATATCTTATAGTTACCCAAAGCTTCAATATCTCCATAATATAAATTTTAATCATCCAACTCTGCAAGTACCCCCACTCTTCTTTCCAGCCCACTGCGTTAATACCCTGACTTCAATCCCGCTGGGACTCATAATCCACTCATCCTATTATCTTTACACTGTCTCCCATCACCATCATGTTGGCATTGCTCTCTTAGTTGGGATAAATCCCATGGTCCCTAAGTATACTCATTCCTTGCATACACCCTCAGTCCTGTAATCTTCTCTCTCTATGTCATAATCATGTAGCAAAACTCCAACCCTGGTTAAATACAACTTTATACCTACTTTGTGTTTATACAAATATGGCTGGGGAAAAAAAGCTTAATTTTGCTTATGAGTCTCATTTTAAATTGTAGGAGCACTACCTCAAATTGGCTTCAGTACTTCCTAGCCATCATGCCTTCTTATTCTCTCTTTCTCCTACTGTGAGAGATAGATTATTATTTCATACCTTCTCTACTCAAGTCTGCAATACCTCCTCTTTCATCTTCACCCTCAACTGATGGCTTTAAAAGCATTTCACTGAGAAAATAGAGATAATCAGAAGGTAGAAGTCACTGACCCATCTGCCATCACCATTGTGCTTTTTTAAAAAAAAATCTCTTATTTCTCTGCCCGTGTTCTCTGCCTTTCTTCTTGTTACAACAGTAATGTAAAACAAAGTGTTTGGCCCAAAATGGGCAACAAATTCTAGTTTGTTCATTGAACTGACATTGCTTTGCTTTCTGCAGAGACAATGAAATTTGAGTGAAGGGCATATGGGATAACGAGTGAAAAGATCGGGTCTAGTCTCATCCTCCTATAATTTGTCAGAATCACTTTGAAAAGAGGAAGTCAAGAATTAAGACATTATCTAGATAATTAGGAGAAAAATCTTTCACTTTCTCTTCAGGACCCAGATGGTTTTCTCAATAGCCCACTCACGTGTCTAATCTGGTCTGTATGTGATCTGTCACATATTAAGAAAGTTCTCTGGATAACTTGGGTTGCATCAGACACTATTATGAGTTAGGCTCTTAAGAAGATATTTGAAGACAATACAGTGTTACACTATTTTGTGCATTTTAACATGATATTCCACCTCTTCTAGCCAATCCTGCAAGTATCACATAGTCTTCAACAGAAAATTAGCAATATCTTTCTCAAATTATTACTATTATTTTTTTAAAGGTTGCTTTGGTCACAGCAGCCTCACGAGCTCTCTGAAGAGAGCATGTGAGGGTTAGAAAGAGCCTTAGTTGTTTTCAGACAAAATGCCTTTGCACTCACTAATCATGTGAACTCACCTCATTTATTACAGCCTGAGCTTATTAACCTCTAAAATGCAGATGACTCCTATGGAGGTATGAGAATGAAGAGATAGCAAGTGCTCGCTTGAGGTTAGCAATTGCTATCAGGCTTGAATGAAGCAGACTGGCTGACCCTGCTGAACAAAATGGGATGGTTTGAAAAGTATAAAGAAGAAAAAGAAAGAGAAAGAGAAAAAAGAAAAGTGTAAACACTCTGCTCTGACCAACGCAGTCTAGCCACTGCATAGAAGTTGCATTCATTTGGGAGTTCCTGTCTTTATGGTAACCAAGTGTACAGATAGTTCTCGTGGCCCCAGTTTCCTATTACTCATCATCACATTGCAGTGGCAAAATACCTGCCAGAGAGTGACTATATTACTTCAGTTCAATATAAATGGCATTCATATATATCTGATAAGCTGTCTTAATTGTTGGGAGCTCTTTCTGTCTGTGTTTGATAAAACTTACATAGTGTAATCAGAGCCTCATGGGCCCCTAAGAGTCTTAGGGCCCCTATGAAGATAAGGAGTGATCCTTTACTCAAAAATGCCCCACCTTATTTCAAACAGGTTTGAAAGAACAAAGGGTGCAGTGGAAGGGTAGAAGGGTGAGGCACAGGTCAATTGTAACAATAATAATAATGATGATAATAGCTTTCATTTATACAGCACTTTAGAGTTTTTAAAGAGCTTTAGCATACCCCGTAACACTTGATCCACCCCACACTATGTAAGGTTCTTGTGGTAAATATGATTTGCCCATTTTTCACTTGAGGTTATAAGGATTTACTCAAGAAGATAAAAGTGCTAATGATTTGAGCCCACCTAAGTTCCTTGCCTTCTACTTATGAACATTTTCCTCTGTGGAGCACAGGTCCTAATCCAAAATCACTACAGCAATGACCAATAGGGCATGTTAGTAAAACAGAAGCTTGGGAACAGGGAAGTAAATTTTGCTGAGTGGAATTTTACTAAAAAACAATTTTATTTTCAGTCCAAGTGTGAGAATCTGGAAGAACTCCAAAACTTGGAGAAGTAGTACATGGCAATTAAGTGTTTTGAGTATTTTGTGGAGTAACCATGGCAACCAAAGACTTATAGTCAAACCATTCAGCAGACCATCTAGGAGAGGCATTCCTGAATCATGTGTCTCAAGATAGTGATGTCACTGGCTATCTGGGCTATCACCTTTAGAGCACCCCCAAAAGAAAGAGAGGACAGAAAATTATTATTATTGTTGGAGAGACTTAAAATCCTTTGGGGAAGAGACAATTCATTTATAAGTAGGACACAATAAACCATTCTATTAGGTCTGTTTTCAGAAACTTGAGTAGGAATCCAAGTCAGAAAAATATAATAAACCCCTAGAAGATCGCCTGGTCATTTGTTATACAGTTGCATTTGGCAATAGAGTCATTATCAAATCCTACTAGTACATTCTCTCTCTCTCTCTCTCTCTTTTTTTTTTTATTCGAGAGAGAGAGAGAAAGAGAGAGAGAGAGAGAGGCAGAGACACAGGCAGAGGGAGAAGCAGGCTCCATGTAAGGAGCCTGAGTGGGACTCGATCCCGGGTCTCCAGGATCTGGCCCTGGGCTGAAGGTGGCGCTAAACAGCTGAGCTGAGCCACCCGGGCTGCCCATATTCTCAATGGCACCTTCACTGGATTCCATTAACAGTGATAACCATTTACATTTGTAATCTTTTATAGTTTTCATGGTGTTTATCTCAAATATCAGTACAGTGGTAAAAACAGATCTTGCATATGGTCTAATGATACATAGCTATTAACTAGAGGAATCTTTATTCAGGTGTTCTGATGATCTCCAACCCGATGCTTCTTCCATGCTATTTGCTCTAATCTGGTATTTATTTTGGAATGGGAGTATTTCAGTAATCTGGATTTTAATGTATTAGTTCTTCACAAAATAGAGAATATTTAGAGAGAACAGATTATTTTGCCAAAAAGTTGGCATTTGAGCTTGAATTACAAGAATTACAGAGGATTCCGTTTGATAAACTTGAAATGATTGACAAGTTCAGGGAGTTACTATCAAAGCAGTATTTAGTTGTTGTAATTATAAAAAGGAACAACAATGAAACTTAAAATTCAAAACTTTCCCTGGCTTGCTTATCATTTATTTCTCTGAGTGCTGAAGTGTATAAGTACCCTCCATAATAATCCCATAAAATGAGAGTTTGTTTTAAAAAGTAGGGCTTCTAATTTGCATTTTCTTGAGGATGTCAACTTGGGCAAAAACAGAACAAAACACCTATTACATTAACGAAGGAAGCATTCTTCATTGTTAAAGATACCAGTCTAGAATTGCCCTCTCTCACTTCCCTGTTTACATAATATGTACTCATCTTTAAGACCTTATTCAGCTGCTCTATTTGAAGTGCTTAAATTTTGTCCTGTTTACAATTAATTCTTTTTCTGAGTTGTTTTCCAAATTTCAATTGCAATCATTATCATTTTTTGCTGTAAGCACTAATATAGGTCAATTTTGTAATTCAATTTTCTTAAATTTTTAAAACGAAATATTGTAGCCCATCTCTAAGCAATAATATCCACCTAATACTGAGTTTGATATAGTAGCTGTATTTTCTCTCTCATACATTAAAATAAATACTACCTAAAGTCATTTCATATATCACCAGCACGAGTACTAGTCTATTAGGTAATGCTGCTGAAGTACATTGATTATATCTGTACGTAACATTTATTGAATCTTAAATTGCATTACATTTGTTACTATTTATTGTTTTCTCAATCTTCCTTTTACCAGGAATCGGGTTTTCTTTAACCTCCTACCATGTACCCAGTTACAATTTTAGTCTTTGGTAGGAGTTGAGTATACTCGTTGTTATTGTTGAAATAAAATAACATTGAGTTCATCTTATTATTACTTAGGTTCTTGGTCTGCATAAGATATATTCTCAGTATTTACTCACTATTCCCCCTATGCATGAGTCTGAAATTCTGTGTCTGGTTCATTTACTAAAACTTAGGATTAAGACTGCATTTTAACTCAGTATTATGTCAAAAGCTAGGAAATTTGGAAGGTACTTTTTCTGAGATGGCTAGTAAACTTAGAAGCAGCATATGACTGTGCTGTGAATTCATGCAATAAGATCAATTGTGGATAGATTGGGCAATATTTACTTTCAGACTACAAACTGCTCTTTCATAAGTCTAAATAATAAATAATTATTGCAAACTACTTATTTCTTTAAAATATTTCTACATTTAAAATATTGTATATGCAAAAAACTATTCAAAAAACTAAAAACAAACAAACAAACAAAACAACATTGTATTTCACTTAAATGCCGCACCAGGAGGAGAACTCTTCTTTTAAAAATTTCCTTGTCTATATAAATTTTGCCTTTTTCACTATTTTAAGTTGTTTGATAATAACATTTGATAAAAATTGATAACTTTGCTTATAAACTTCTTGGAGCTAAGAAAATTAAAGTTTATAAACTTCTTGGAGCTAAGAAAATTAGATCCGTTCCACATGATCTTGACTGATTTTCATTTTTTACTTTTGTGTTTTTGGATGAGATATTCACAAAATGACCTGCAGAACTAGACATCATCAAAGAAAACACAATAATTTGACAACTTTTTCTTAAAAGGAGATGGAAAGGCTTATGAGAGATCAAATCTGTTTATCAATTTTCTGTAAGCAAAATGAAAGTGGGATGGCAAATAAAGTTTATATGTTACAAATATGAAAAGGAGCAGGTAGGTTAACTTATAACGAATAAATTACATTCAGTATGCATTCCTTTTAATGTAGCAGTTTTACTTTACCATTTAAAAATAATTTCCATGTTTATATTAATGCCAGGTACTTCTAGTAACTGAGATTATAGCAGTGAGCAAGCCAGGTACTGTGTCAAATCTATTATTGTATTTTTAGCACCTGGAATATGGCAGGTGCTCAAGATTTTTCTCTATCGAAATAATAGGGAAAAAGGTAGGCTCAGAGAGGAATCCTAAAGAAGACTAACGTTTAAGATATGGGCAAGGAATAAAGAAGTCCGAAAACCACAGAGGAAAATAAGAAGGAAAGTAAAGGGTGATATAATAATGAAAGATAGAGGATATTCTAGGAAGGAGTGATCCATAGTGTTATATACTGTTGAGAAATCAAATATGATAAAAATTTAGATTAAGTAGTAGTGAATCATTGGTGACCTAGGACAGGAGAAGGAACAGAGTAGTGATATTATAAACCAAATGTCAGTGGATCTGAGGAAAAATTGGGACTGAAAAGACAGAACAACAGATATAAACCTTTTTTTTTTTTTTTTTTTTACCAAGAGTTTGACTCTGGATGGGAAGAGAGAGATCAGTCATCAAGGCATATGGGGTGGATGGAGAAATTTTTTCCTTGTGAATGGGACAATTTTGAGTATACTTAAAATGGTGTTAACCAGTCACAGAGATCTTGTGGTTGGGGGGATATTTGAAGGGTCCTGGATTCTAAACTATGAGGTTCTCACATACGAAATTGCCATTTGTAGAGGTCAAAAGTGGTCATGAATTGACATTTTCCTATGGTTAAGCCTAGTAGATCCGGGAACTTGGACACACTATAGGCATCCTCTTAGAGTATGAATGGATATAGGCAGGTTTGTTGGTTTGCTGTCAGGAAGTTGAAGGAGTTTCCATCTAATTAATGAATCACATTAGTAGAAACATGAGAGGACAGGTGGTGAGAATTGAAAATTTGAAGAAGCTGAAGGAGTGGAAATAGTCATTGTGGCAAATGGGAGTACAGACTAAGGGGATGTAATAGGAATGCTGATTAGAGCTCAGTCCTCAGATGAACTGGCATCTCTTGGAAATTTGAGAATTTTCTGTAGCATTCCTCAGTGGTCTGAGCAGGGATGTGTCATTTTTCAGATAGTCATAGACTCTCTAGAATTTATCGAGGTATGAACGATGAAAGAAACACAGGACAGGGATCCCTGGGTGGCGCAGCGGTTTGGCGCCTGCCTTTGGCCCAGGGCGTGATCCTGGAGACCCGGGATCGAATCCCACATCAGGCTCCCGGTGCATGGAGCCTGCTTCTCCCTCTGCCTGTGTCTCTGCCTCTCTCTCTCTCTCTCTGTGACTATCATAATAAATAAATAAAATAAAATAAAATAAAATAAAATAAAATAAAATAAAATAAAATAAAATAAAAGAAACACAGGACAGTTGAATTTAATGGAGTTTGGCATCATTAAAAAATTTGTTGAGGATCTCCTGGACGGCTCTGTTGGTTAAGCATCAGCTTTTGGCTCAGGTCATAATCCCAAGGTCCTGGAATTGAGCCCTGTGTCAGGCTCCCTGCTCAGCAGGGACTCTGCTTCTTCTTCTCCCTTTTCCCCTCTCCCCTGCTCATGCTCTTTCAAGTGCCCTTTTATCTCTCTCAAGTAAATAAATAAAATGTTTTTAAAAATTTGTTGAAATCATGAACATAAAGGCCATTAAAAAACAAAAAAGAACATGTGTGTGTGGGTGTATGTATGTTTTGGGGGTGGCAACTAATGGGTATAAAGAATTCATGGTAGACCATGTGACTCTTATTCTCAGGATTATAAATTTGGGCCCCACGTTGGGTATGGAGATTATTTTAAAAATAAAATCTTAAAAAAAAGAATTTACAGATTAGAAGAGCTAATGAATAAAAAAATACTCTTACACATTAGAAGTAACTAAAGCTTTAAGAAGGAAGGTTAGGATAGAGATAGTTGTCCAAAGTTATGATTCAGAAAGAGTAATTCCAAGTCATGACAAAGTCTAGGGTGTGGACATGAGAGTAATATTTGAAGAGAATATTATAGAGATTAGGAGATCAAGGAAATAAATGACTAGAGTGTTGCATATCAAGCACATGGGCACTGATGTTACCTAGAGTAGATGTGATACTTGAAGTAGAGAAAGATGGGGAAGCAAGTACCAGTCTTCAATAAAGTGGGGGGCATAATCATAATCATAATCATAATCAGATCCATAAGAACTGCCATGAGGAAAGAAAGAGGACAGAGAGTAAATTGTGTGAACCTCAGAGGAACAAGGAAGTTTGCAAGGGCATTTACAGGGATGTGGAGAGTAATGGTCCCCGGTGGCATTAGAGAGTGAGGAGGATAAAGACTAAATCTTCAGTAATAAACCCTTAGTTGAGATGACTGTAAAAAATAAAGTATCGTATGGAAAGAAATATATTTCAGTTTTCTAAGGGTATAAGAGAATATGCAAAGAAAAGAATTTAGGATGTAGAGCAGTTTGCTAATCAAGGAATGCCATTCCAGAAATTGTGAAAGTGCAAAAGATAACTTATCCTAAGGAAACAATTTTGAATGTGTGCCAAAATCAGCCAGAAGGATGTTCATTATAATAGTGTTGTTTACAATATATCTGTCCATTTTACCAAGATTGAAAAATAAAAAAATAGAAGTTTAACAATAATCTAGCACGCCATTTTCCTATAAAAATGTTTAACCATAGAAAAACAGATGTTTGTATCTTATTAAGTCTTATTTTTAAAAAATATATCAAAAAGAAAATACAAATGTATATCCATGTATATTGTGTGTGTGTTCCAATGAAACTTCAATTGCTTTTTTAAACTTGGAATTATGCTACTTCAGAGATATTAATTATTCCTTCTCAGATTAGGGGCCATCTGTTGTCTCATTATTTTTCTTTTTTTGTATCGTGTCCTTGTCTTACACTGATAGTGCTGAATTCCTAGAGCCCCAGGCACTATTACAGAAAATAGGGACATATGCCATTTAAATGACAACTTTAGTTTCCAAATTAAAAATCGCCGGACATAGTCTTTTTATGCTTATTGTATGAAACACAGACTTGATTTAATGTGGGAAAGAACTTAAAATCCATCAATGGTTATGAGTATATGAAAAGAGACTCTTGGTGGTTGCCAGAAGCAGTAAGGAAGATGGGGAGAAATGAGTGAAGGTGTCAAAAGGTACATACTTCCAGTTATAAAGTAATTAACTCATGGATATATAAATTACAGGAAGGCAACTATATTGTATGTTTGGAAGGTGCTAAGAGAGTGATCTTAAAAGCTCTTATCACAAGAAAAAAGTTATAACTGTGTGGCGGTGGATGTTAACTAGACTTATTGTGGTGGTCTTGTCATAATATAGACAAATATCAAATCATATTGTGCACCTGAAACTAATGCAATGCTATATATCAATTATATCTCAATTAAAAAAGACTAACATCTCTGTGAGGCAAAGAGAAATGTAAAATTATTCAAAGCCTCATTGTAGGAATATGATAATCCAAGGAATCTATTTCATAGTTACTCGGTTTTAGGAAAGAAAACAATGACTAAAAATTATAAATGTATTAACACCTATTTATATCACTACATCTAAATACAGAGTGGCTTACTAGATGGGTAAACAAAATATTTCTGTGTAAAAAAGAATCTCTGAACATGATATGAAATCCAATTACATTCCTAGCATGGATGCTGATGTGGGGCTCAATCTCAAGACCCTGAGATCATGACCTGAGCCAAAATCAATAGTTGTACACTTAACTGACTGAGTGAGCCACTCAGGCACCCCAGTACATAGTAATTTTTGAGGAAATATAGAATTATTAAAGAAATTGAAGAGCAAAAAGAGGGGAAAATAGGATTAATGGAATTACCTTTATTGTATGGAATCACCACTTTTTTCCCTACAGAATGGGGATACTTTTAAGTAAAAATAAAAATAATATTAATAATGATCATCATCTTACTTCTGTTACATTCCATTTAAAAAGTAATCCTAATATGTTTCAATTTTAGAAATAGTATCAATTAAATGTGAAAAGTTGTTTTTGTTCCTTTATTTTGTTCCTTTGCCTTTTAACAAGATAAACCTATTAGCTTGTGGATCTATGGTGAGGAGCCAGAAAGGGGAACATTTTGAATGATTGTAGAGAATTAAATCTGTTGGGGGATTGTGATTCAGAAATCCACACATGCTTAATTGAGTTTTATAAATAACATCCAATTATTACCAAAAAAGGATATAGTGGAACTCTAAACAACATTAGAAAAGACTTTTGTAATTCCCTCATTATCTTGAGTTATTTGTACTAATTGACTCATATTTTTACAGAAAGAATTAATGTTCAAAATATTAAAAAATACAGAATGGATTAGATGGGAGTGGGAACAAAAAATATCTAAGATTTATTTTCTATAGACTTCATTCTAAGTCTATTAAAATACAAAAATTTTAGGATTATTTATTTGCCCTTACTTTCTTTTGATATTCTTACATATAAGTTGTTCTTATATTGTTCTTTAAGGTTTTTTTTAAAAAAAATTATTTAGTTATTTGACAGAGAGAGTGCACATGTGCACAAGCAGTGGAAGCAGGAGAGGGAGAAGCAGGAAGCCCCATGCAGGGATCATGACCCGAGCTGAAGACAATTAACTGACTGAGCTACCCAGGTATCCCTAAAGTTTTTATTTTATTTTATTTTATTTTTTAAAAGATTTTACTTTTTTATTCATGAGAGATGCACAGAGAGAGGCAGAGACAGAGGGAGAAGCAGGCTTCCATGGACAGCCTGTTATGGGACTTGATCCTAGGACCCCGGGATCAAGACCTGAGCCAAAGGCAGACACTCAACCACTGAGCAACCCAGTTGCCCTAAAGTTTTATTTTTAAAAAGCAAAGGACTTCTCAAAGGACGTTAAGATTCTTATTCATTTTTTGGAGTTTTAATGTTTATCAATTTCAGAATCAGGGTAAAATACAATACTCCCTATACAGTTTGTATATTTCCACTCTCTTCAATGTGTCAATTAAATGTAAAATTTAGAGAGATCACAAATGGCATTATATATCCTAGAGTCTGGATTACCACATCCTTCCACTCCTACAAACTTCCATAATGTTACTTCAGGCTCTGTTTTTCCTTTCTTTTCCTCTCTGTGATTATCTCATTTTCACGTTAAAAATTCCAATTAAAATCCAACTTTTTAAATTCTTCAAATCCTAAGTATGAAATTGTTAGCATGGATACCTGAAATAAAAAGATTACTATGACTAGTAATAATCATACTAGTCAATCATTATTACTAGTAGTAATAATGACTACATTATTTTCTTTAACAGCTTATTAAGTTAAATTTAATTTTTAAAAATCTGTTAAATTCCCAATTCAGGATAATTTTCAGAATTAAGGACCACAACCTAAAACAACTTTTTCAAACAGGAAATCAAGTTAAACTTACTGATACATCATACGCTGCTGGGAACGCAAACTCTTCCACTTCAGTGTTGCTTGTGCTTTCTTGTCAAATGAATGGCATCCTGGGCATTCCTTCAGATTTGTAAGCTGACTTAAAAAATGCTTAAGGATTTAGAATAAACTAGTTTAACAAGTTGGGATGGGTAAATTTTAACCAATCGTAGAGTTTGGAGCAGAGAATCACTTGATAAGTCTTTGTTGCAGGAACTAAGAATTTCCTGGTTCTGGCTAATGAAAATAAATGAGAAACAATATTGCGTTCAAAACCTAAGCAACACCCTTGAAAACTTGGATTTGTCTTTCAAGAGATGTCACTCTTTGTTCTGAGTCACAAGTCTGGTCTTCAGGCTCTGTGGTTCATCTTGAAAGGCAAGCATGAAATACACTCAGAGGTTTCTATAAAACATTTGTTAGTCTTTGACTTCTTTTTCTTAGTGCAATAGTATCTGTACTACTATGTGTGGCCTAGTAGTTCATTTTGTGTACTCGAAAAGGGGTTCCAGCTTTAAGGTAGGAAAATGAAAATGTATTTGAGCCAATTGCCATTTTTAAGGGCTTCACCAGCTAATTATCTTCTCTCCATAGGCTCTCCTTTGTAGCTACAGAGGCATCTAACCTTCTTTGACTTTGGGTTTTCTTTTCTATCTATACAGTCCTTTTCTCCCCATTTGTCTTTGCCTACACATCTAAAATTTCCTTTCCCTTCTTTCTAGCATCGTTCTCAATTCAAAATCCGCCTGGCTGTAAGATTCAAGTAATTTAACCAGAATCTGTCTAAATAGAGTCCATAGACTTTGAAAACCTACACTCTAAGATGACTCCTCCAGGAGGATATCCTCGGTTTGCCTGGCTTTCACACCATCTGAATAACCCTTAACCCATGCTTTCCCTTCAGGGCGGCATCTAGTTTTAGTTTTGTTAATTCTCGGGTCTATAAATCCACTTCTCTCTAATGTTAGAGAGTGAAAGATTTGAGGCCAGAAATTTTGATGTTTTCTAATACACCTACCAGAACCTCTGCAAACACTTTGACATTGGGTACTTACTTTCTTTTAGTCAATTTGACAATCTATATTCTCGTATTTCCATCCCTCTTTTGTTTTGAAAGTTTTGCCAAAACAGGAACATATGATAATTACAATCAATAAATGAACATATGGACAAAATGTTCAAATTAGCTAATAAAGTTTTATATCTTTGTCAATTTTTCTATTAATGTGTAACAAAATGCTATAAACTAAGCCACTTAAAACAACAACCCCTTATTATCTATTTTTATTCTGCACATCAGAAATCCAGGCAAGCTCAACTTTGTTCTCTGCTTACTGTCTCAAGGGCTGAAAGCAAGGTGTGAGCTTAGCTGGGTTCCTTTGTAGAGGCTATGGTGAGAAATCATGTCCCAGCTCATTCAGTTCATTGGCAGAATTAAGTTCCTTGCAGAAAGACTAAGTTCCTTATTTCCTTGCTGCCTGTCAGCTGGGGCTGCCCTGCTTCTAGAGGCTACCTGCAATCCTTGATGCATGGTACTTTCCATCTTCAAGCTAGCACTAGTGCATCTTCTCACATTTACAATCTCTGACATTTCTCCTACCAGGAAGAGAAAATGCTCTACTTCTGAAGGATTAGATTAGACTTACCTGGTAAATCTCTTTTTAAATTAATTCAGGGTTAACTGGTTAGTAACCTTAATCATATCTATCAAATTCCTTTTGCCATGTAACATCATCATGGACGTATCTCATCTTATTCACAATGAGTTCAAGGCAGAAGATCTTGGAGGACCATTTTAGAATTTCTGCTTAATTGCAACTCTAAAAGAAAATATTTTTTCTTTTTTTTTAAGATTTTGTTTATTTATTCATGAGAGACACAGAGAGAGAGGCAGAGACATAGGCAGAAGGAGAAGCAGGCTCTTTGCATGAATCCTGATGGGGGACTCAATCCCTGGACCCTGGGATCACACCCTGAGCCAAAGGCAGACACTCAATCACTGAGTCACACAGCCATCCCGAAAATATTGTTTTCTATCTTTTAAACTATATGATGAATACTGTTGGTCAATTTTAATGAAAATTTAACATCATTTACTCCAAGGATATGGTCAGTTGGTACAATAGTTTCAGAAAGCAAACTTGCTAATATGATAAGAAGGGAAAACATCTGTGCAAAAGGATTCATTTGTGTATATAACATTACAGTGTATTTAAAGCACTAGAAGTACCTTTTTAAAAACTGAAGGGAAGAAACCAAGATGAGAGATTAAAATGGAAAATAGGAAGAGAAGAATCATGAAGTTTTTGTGCATGAAGAAATGGAGTTTTTTTTTTTACCCCATAGGTCAGGAGTTCTTAATTTCTTTTTATGCCATGAGCATCTTTGGTTGTCTGGTGAAGACTATGGATCCCTTCTCATGATATTATTTTTTAGATGCATAACATAGAATATACAGAATTCTAAAGAAGCCAACATATAACAATATTGTTACTGGAAATTTTAAAAATTTGTGATGGAGTAATAAATATCCTTTTCTATAAACATAGTAAATCACAGGATATAGCAATGTTGAATAACATAATTTGTTGTAATGAGCATAAACTAAACATATGTTGATACATATGTAATAATTTAAATGAAAGAAAGGTATCTCTTTTGGCGACAAAGTCATTGATATAGGTTATGTTACTATTTTTATTTTTGTTTGAGGTTTTTTTGCCTATTTTATAATAGAAAGAAATAGTCAAATTCTTTAAAAGTTAATAAAAATAAAGTTAAGATTTATTTTCTATCCAAGTTTTGGACACTGTATTAAGTATATTAAGTATCTCTTCTGTAGAAGATGGAGAAATAAGTATTTGAAACAGAAGTGCATGATAATGGACTAGAGGACACCATGATTGAAGAAGGCAGATCATTTTGAGGTTCTTCAAAAAATCCAGATAAAAAATGATGGAAGTGGAATAGAAGTTAGAGTCATTTAGTTTTATAAGTTCAAGGAATTGAGGCAAAGTGTGGGTCATCACTTGGATGTTGAAATTGACCACAATGAAGACAAGAGTTAGAGAGGGTTATTTTAGCAAACAGTACCTCAGTAAATATGGGTAGTGATCAAGAGGTTGGCAGTGATTAGGAGGGGCAATATACAGTATAGCTAGAGTATGAGCCTATGTACTAAAAATACTATGTTTTTATATTAGTGTGTAGCAGTAATTGTTGGAAAACTATACAAGTATTTGGAAGCTTTTAGTTATATGTTGGAAGAATTTTGACTCTAGAGAAAAAAAGCAATCACGTGAGAGGCAGCCCGTGAGGAGACGTGTTAGATGGGGACATTCAGACTTCAGTAAGATGGTGGGGGGACATTCTGTGAAGAGGCTGAAGATCTGGGAATATTTTAATAAAAAGAAGCAAGTTGGTTCTCAGTGGAACCAACTGAGAAAGAGGGTAGTAGAGAAATGTTAAACCAGGAGGGAAGACAAAGAGCAATATGAGGAGATGTAGAAGAAGCCACAGGCATAAGGAGAAAGAAACAAAGGTGGAAAGGATGGGTGATTACAGGGCTCTTCATTTGGTTCAGTACTAGAGGGTTCATGAAGGATGCCTTAGTTTATAGTTCATGAGCTTGGTATAAAATTTAGTTGATAGCAGGCAAACCTATCTTTCTGGGCCAGGTCTCTGTAGAGTAACTATTTGATGTGGCAATTCAAAGATAGCGATTAAAAAATGATGATTACAACATAGTACTAGGAGTCCTAGCCTCAGCAATCAGACAACAAAAAGAAATAAAAGGCATTCAAATTGGCAAAGAAAAAGTCAAACTCTCCCTCTTCACAGATGACATGATAACTATATAGAAAACCCAAAAGACTCCACCCCAACATTGCTAGAACTCATACAGCAATTCAGCAATGTGGCAGGATACAAAACTCAATGTCCAGAAATCAGTGGCATTTCTATGAGACTGAAGAAAGAGAAATTAAGGAGTCAATCCCATTTACAATTGCATCCAAAAGCAAAAGTACCTAGGAATAAGCCTAACCAAAGAGGTAAATGATCTATACCCTAAAAACTATAGAACACTTCTGAAAGAAATTGAGGAGGACACAGAGATGGAAAAATATTCCATGCTCATGGATTGGAAGAATTAATATTGTGAAAATGTCTATGCTACCCAGGGCAATGTACATGTTCAATGCAATCCCTATCAAAATACTATGGACTTTCTTCACAGATTTGGAACAAATAATCTTAAGATTTGTGTGGAATCAGAAAAGACCCTAAATAGCCAGGGGAATATTGAAAAAGCAAAGCAAAGCCAGGGGCATCACAATGCCAGATTTCAAGCTGTACTACAAAGCTGTGATCATCAAGACAGTGTGGTACTGGCACAAAAACAGACACATAGATCAATGGAACAGAATACAGAATGCACAAATGGGCCCTTAACTCTATGGTCAACTACTATTCAACAAAACAGGAAAGACTATCCACTGGAAAAAGGACAGTCTCTTCAATAAACGATGTTGGGAAAATTGGACATCCACATGCAGAAGAATGAGAGACTAGACCATTCTCTTACACCATACACAAAGACAAACTCAAAATGTATGAAAGATCTAAATGTAAGACAAGAATCAATCAAAATCCTAGAGGAGAACACAGGCAACAACCTTTTTACTTGGCTACAGTACCTTCTTGCAAAATACCTCTATGAAGGCAAGGGAAACAAAAACAAAAATTAACTATTGGGACTTAATCAGGATAAAAAGCTTCTGCACAGCAAAAGAAACAGTCAACAAAACTAAAAGACAACCTACAAAATAGGAGAAGATATTTGCAAATGACCTATCAGATAAAGGGCTAGTATCCAAGATCTATAAAGAACTTATTAAACTGAACAGCAAAGAAACAATCCAATCATGAAATGGGCAAAAGACATGAACAGAAATCTCACAGAGGAAGACATAGACATGGCCAACATGCATATGAGAAAATGCTCTGCATCACTTGCCATCAGGGAAATACAAATCAAAACCACAATGAGATCCCACCTCACACCAGTGAGAATGGGGAAAATTAACAAGACAGGAAACAACAAATGTTGGAGAAGATATGGACAAAGTGGAACCCTCTTGCACTGTTGGTGGGAATGTGAACTGGTACAGCCACTGCGGAAAACTGTGGAGGTTTCTCAAAAGTTAAAAATAGAACTACCCTAAACCCAGCAATTGCACTACTGTGGGTATTTACCTCAAAGATAGTGTAGTGAAACACTGATGTAGTGAAATACTGGGATGCCTGCACCCCAATGTTCATAGCAGCAATGTCCACAATAGCCAAGCTGTGGAAGGAGCCTCGGTGTCCATCGAAAGATGAATGGATAAAGAAGATGTGGTCTATGTATACAATGGAATATTACTCAGTCATCAGAAACGACAAATACCCACCATTTGTTTCAACGTGGATTGAAATGAAGGGTATCATGCTGAGTGAAGTAAGTCAGTTAGAGAAGGACAAACATTATATAGTTACACTCATACGGGGAATGTAAGAAATAGTGAAAGAGAGTATAAGGGAAAAGAGGGAAAAAGAGTGGGAAATATCAGAGAGGGTGAGAAAACATGGGAGACTCCTAACTCTGGGAAACAAAGGATTGTGGAAGGGGAGGTGATGGGGGTATGGGGTGACTGGGTGACAGGCACTCAGGGGGATACTTGATGGGGTGAGCATTGGGTGTTATACTATATATTAGCAAATCGAACTTCAATTTAAAAAAATGATGATTATATCAAACCACATAGTCATTGAAAAATGTATAATATAATCTCAGATGAAAAAACACATAATTTTATATATGCTGTGTGTCAACTTTTTAAACTGTATGTAAGAATATATAAGGATTGGAAGATTTTTAAAAATAGAAATAGTTAAGCTGATACAATTATGTGCCCTCTCTCTCTCAAAAAGTATTAGTTATTATGTTCCTGTAGTATTTTTTTAAGGGGATATATCAATCATCCATTTCTTTTACTTTAAAAAATACTTTTTTTTGGTAGTCCAACTATTATTACTATTTTAGTCCTCAAGGCCATGTTCCCCTGCAACCTGCTGATAAATCTGTTAAAAGACAAAACAACAAAAAAAGATTTTTAAAAGTCAGATCATTATAGCTACAATCCCTGACTCTGCAGTTAAAACGTGTCAATCTGTTCTTACCTGTATCACTTTATAACCCTTGAGCAAGTTATTAACATAAGCTTAGGCTTCCCTCAACAAAGCGGAACAAGAATATGTAGCATAACCACAGAATCTTAGTGTAAACTAACATGGGTTTAGTAATTCAGAATAATCAGATTTTAAGACACCTGGTGAAGGGACTGGAAAGTTGGTTGGAGACTTGGGATATAAGATGACATTGGTTCCTGGTAAAATTAAATTGCCTTTCACTTGGAAAACTGTATGTTTAATAGTTGACTTCCTGCTGGTTCAGACAATGATATGCAATCACTTGTACACAGCCAATAAAATATTTCAGAAGCAAAAAAAAAAAAAAAAAGGGCCTTTAGTCCTTGAGTCCAACTATTATTATTATTATTCGCTTTTCTCTGAAACTTTTATCAAGTAGCTGTTGCTTAATATTTGTCTTTCCAAAAGCTTCTCTTTTACTTTCAGATTCTATTGATGTTTAAATTCTCCTTTTCTTCATGGCATCTCAGCCTGTTCATTCAACTTCCTAATGCTCTTTCCCTAAGAATTATCCCTTGTAGGACAAACACTAATGGATTGAACACTTATCCCCAAAATTCAGTAGTCTCCACATAGATCTAAACAGGAAAATATTTGTTTGAGGTTTAGCAAAAGGTGCTTGTTTTGAATACTGTGAAAGATTTCAAAGGTGAAGTAAGCATCACTGAGAGTTCTTTGAAATAGGGTCAGGAAGACACTCAGGAGGCAGGCCTATGCTTGCCTCCTCTTTCAATTTTGGTAACACCATGGACTTTTTACTTTTGTCAGCTGCAACTTGTCAATTGCTCCTGGCCCACCCTCTGGAACACATCTTTCTACTTTGGACCAAAATAGAGATTTTGTAACACCTCTTAGCTAAATAGTCAATAAATGTGTTACATAATTTAGCTCTGCCAGCACTAAGCATAATTCCTTCAAAACAAGTTATGTAACCTTGTGGTTTTTGCCTTTGTAACTGCATTCGCCTGCTTACAATCCGGAGCACATTTTCAGTTTCTGTCCACTCTGTCTCCTGGATTGCATTTCCTAAAACCCCTCAAAACTATTTTGGTTGCTTTATAACCTCTTCTTTTTGGTCGATTATACAGATGATGAGAAGTGGCTATTAGGGATGCTTGGGTAGCTCAAGTGATTAAGCATCTTTGGCTCAGGTCTTTGGCTCAGGTCATGATCCTGGGGTGCTGGGATCGAGTTCTGCATCAGGCTCCCAAAAGGGAGTCTGCTTCTCCCTCTGCCTCTGTCTTGACTCTCTCTGTGTGTCTCCCATGAATAAATAAATAAAATCTTTAAAAAAAAAAAAGAAAGAAAGTGGTTATTAAAACCATTAAGAAGGCAGTCTCATGCATTTATGAAATTTCTCTCTGGAAATATTTGAAAAGTGGGCATCTGAACATCTTTTACAGAGAACACCTAAGTCTGGGAGTAGAAAGAGAAGAAAATCTAACAGGATGATTTCCTTTTCTATGAAACCACATTTTAAAATAAAAGGTGGGACATAGATTCTGACAATAGAACAAAGTGTATAAAAATAGAACTTCACAGGAAAGCTATGACAACTGCTTCGCATTCTCTTTATTGCATAGCTTTGTTACTTACAGAACTTTTAATAATCCAGAATATAGACTAAGATGTTACAAAGCAGAGTTTTAAAAATATACTTTGTTAAATGCTTACTTTGGACTACTTTTGATATTTTCCATGGTCAACTGTATAATAACTTTTATTTTATTTTTTTTTCTTTTTTTCTTTTTTTTTTTTTATTGGTGTTCAATTTACTAACATACAGAATAACACCCAGTGCCCGTCACCCATTCACTCCCACCCCCCGCCCTCCTCCCCTTCTACCACCCCTAGTTCGTTTCCCAGAGTTAGCAGTCTTTACGTTCTGTCTCCCTTTCTGATATTTCCCACACATTTCTTCTCCCTTCCCTTATTTTTAAAAGTAATTTTAAATATTTGAGCACAGAGTCCAATGGGGAGCTTGATCTCATGACCCTGAGATCATGACCTGAGCTGAAATCAAGAGTCAGATGCTTAACTGACTGAGCCTCCCAGGTGTCCCTGGATTATAAAGCTATTAAGTGAAAAACCATTTCATTTGCCTATTTTTCTTTTTGCAATAAATTAATATTAAAAATAATGTATATGAGTGGCATTATATGCTATTTCTTTTCAAGAAAATGCTAAATATAATTTCAACAAAACAATAGTATTTGCAAACTATGCAAAGCGATAGTATGGATAAATGAAAACGGTAACACAATATAAAAACATGATGACAATCTTAGTGCAAGTTTGTCATCAGTTGTGTGATCAGTACCTAGCAATATATTTTGCACTTTTCAAACAAGCTTTAAACATGTTCTGACTTTTGGATGTTATTATTCAACAGGGAAGTTTCATAAATATCATGAGGTAGATAGGTCAATGTCTCATTGCAGAGATTGAAGGCAGTAGGAAATAAAGTTTTATTTGTTTTTAATTGTATGATATGATTGCATTACTCTCATTCTTATTAGCTACAATTAAAACTTAAAGACAAAGAAAATATTGAAACCTGTAAAAGAATATTTATTGTAGGTATGTACAAAAACAGCTTAATCAAAGTTTTTAATATACTACATTTTCGTGGGCTTTCTGTAGCTTTATCTGTTTATAAAACAGATTTTTTGAGGCAGTAAAAAGAGGAAAGAGAAAAATAGACATTTGTTGTTTAGTAGAGTTCAAAATCTTTTGCTACTCCTCACTTAAAAATAGTATAGAATTTTAATTTCTACCATATTAAAGGTTTAAATTACTGTCAATTAACCAGCTCTGGAGCTTTGCTGCATAAAAATTACCCTCATTTCTTTAGGTATAGTTGGGTATACTTTTAAGTGGTGTTGTTTATCCTAGTTGTAAAACTGTTTTCATCCAATGATGCTTTGCTGAAAACCATGTGAATTTAACTTATCTCACTGTTGTTTTGTTTTGCTTTGTTTTTGCATGGAGAAACACTGATTACAACAATCTAATTCCAGTGACTTCTAGAACTGCAATATTCCTGGCTGGTGACACCTGCATAACTCAGATGAGAGTAGTGGGAAGAACACTGGACTAGCCGAGGGTTATTTTTCGTTTTCATTATTACATGAAGGAATGCCTTAAACACAGAGCCCCCCAAAACAAACATATTAACAACGTGACAGATTTATTCAGTTGAAAAGGGTAGATTCCCATTAATATATTTTTGTTCTTATTGTTGTCGAACTACGATTTTTACTGAGAGATGGTTAAATATTGCAAAAATTTTGGTCCAATCTTGTTCTAGCACTAAAACTAACCCTTTAGTTTTCATGGCACCCCAAATTCCATCAGGATTCTACAGGGATTTTGTGCTGTATTGTTTACTGTCAGTTTAATAGATTTGACCTGTCTTTCAAACAATGCATCAAACAAATTGTAGTTTTTTTGTTTTTTTTTAAGACATGAATATTACTATAACATTGACAACACGAGGCAAAAGCAGGTTTGCTTTTTTAAAAACCACAATATTTTTGCAAAATTCATAAGGCAATACTATTGATAAATAAAAATGTCAATACTGTAAAAAAAACCTCACTTTTTTTACAATCCATGTATTTGCAGCATCGTCTGTACTGATAACAGTTTACAATAATACATTTTGCATTTTTTTGCAGGCTTTAAACATTCTTCAACTTTTCAACTTACTCAACAGGAAAGCCTCACAACAATGCCATGAGGTAGATCATTTAATGTCTCATTTGATAGATGGAAAACATGAGGTAAAAGGTATTGCATGATTCCTATAACAACACTCAATAGGTCAGATAGCAAGCTAAAAATAGGGCATGTATATCCTGTTTTAAAAATCTATTTTCCATTTCTCAGATTTACTTAATGGCCTTTTGTACTTATTCCTCTCATTTGCATTAAAATATCTTGAATTGAATTGAGCATTGATTATCTAAGTCAGTGTACAGTTTCACAGATACATGCAAAAAAGCTATCAATCTTATGAAATGTAAATATAGCTACACAAAAGCATATATTCATTGTTATAGAACTTACACAGTAGAAATTTATTTATTTTATATACAGATTTGTTTTCCTGTTTTTAACAAAGATTTTGTTTAGCTTTAATATAAAAAGGTCAGTCTTGAATCAAGTATTTCTTAAATTTACTAAATATTCTCTAGAAAGCTTTGGGTGTTTCTCTGCATATAGAAGAAACTATAAACATTTAAGTTTTTACTCTGCTCTTCTACTGATATTTAATTATTAATTGTCATCAATTCAGAAATTTGGTGACATTTTCTTTTTAAAAGGAAAGTGTACAAGGATGATCTTTTGTGTTTATTGTATTTTAATATCAAGATGTAAATAATAACTAGGAAAACTTTAAAGTTAGATTTATCTTGCTTACATATATTACAGATAAACACATATACATAAAAATTAACAAAACTTTGTCACTAAAGAAACAGAAAGGCTAGATCTTTCTCTGATAAATCAGAACAAATCTAGTACTTGTGGTCTCACATCTGAGCCCTAAGGATGAATACTGCTGCATTTCTAGTCATAACCCTGGTGACAGCCGACCATGTACCATGCAACTGTGTCTATGACAGACATAGTCGCAAATATACGGAGATATCAAAAATGATTTTAAAAATCGAGTATTTTACTTAGGGTTTTTTTTACAGTGTAATTTAAGCATTCTGACATCAAATACATGATTTTAAAGGATAGCTTTTTAAAAGCATATTGTTTCATTGAGTCCAAGGCACATTAATAATAATTAATAGTAGGTAGTCCCTATTGAGATACTGTGTGCAGACACTATTCCAAGTGCTTTGCTTCTATTAATGCATTTAATCCTCATAACAACCATATGAGGTAGATAGTATTTTTATTTCTATTGTAGAGATGAAAGTGCTGATGCACAGAGATGTTAGGAAACTGGTGCCAGGACACACAGTTCATATGTGGCAGAGCCAACATTTAAGCTTGGGCAGGTGGTTCCAAAGCCTGTGTCTCTCTCTTTTTTTTTTTTTAAAGATTTTATTTATTTATTCATAGAGACAGAGACAGAGAGAGAGGGGGGCAGAGACACAGGCAGAGGGAGAAGCAGGCTCCATGCAGGGAGCCCGACCCGGGACTCAATCCTGGGTCTCCAGGATCACGCCCTGGGCTGCAGGCAGCACTAAACCGCTGCGCCACCGGGGCTGCCCCAAAGCCTGTGTCTCTATCACTAGACTCTGGGCTCTATTTAAGCCCCAAAGTCATTCACTCATTTGACAAATTAACTTAGTTTATCTTAAAGCTCATGGAGGCATTCCTTTCCTCCATATACAAGAAACATCCACACAGTGCTCAATATACATGAGGTACTGTTCTAAGTGCTTATACAAATCAATTCTCCCAACCTGATAGATATCTGACCTGTCAGAGAGCTGAAGACTTACAAAAGCACCAGTTACAATATGCTGATGTAAATATTTCTAAATAAATAATTGGACAGCTCATTCCACCAAAAATCTAAGGAGTATTCTCCCTATTAATCTTTTGGAAACAACTTTGTGTGCCTATGTCCCATTAGTTCTTTTTATATTCTTTGTCCACATGGAAAAATGCTCCCAAGATTCTTCCTTTGTCTTCTTCCTGGTCCAACTTCAACAGATATATGAACAGCAAGATGCTGTTAAACAATGAATCAAAAATGCTTCTTAGCAATACAACATGCATCCTGAAGCTAGTGCTTATGTGTATAACAATATTAACAATACATTCAGATACACTCAAACATGTTTTAAATGGCAACTCTTCTTGTTAATGATAATCCTTTGTATTATTATTTACAAACCCAGGTTGGAGTTCAAGTTATATTGTAAGTCCATACTTCTCCATTCTAGCCATTGAATGTCCAGCCATTAGTTTTAGAATGTTGAAGCTCTGAATTCTCGGGGAATGATGTTTTGCTACAAGAGTTACAAATGCTCCAGGTTATTATATATTAAGTTTTTGGCAGCCCTGGGAGCTCTTCATATTCTGTGAAAAAATGATGTTTCTTATCTTCCATCAGAGGAAAAGATTTGTAAATACTCATCTTATTAATAAGCATCAGTTTCCCTTGTGAAGAGTGAAGAGTTGGTTCAATTGCCATTTGCTGTGTCTTCCTCCCTCAGGGTAGAAAGAGTTCTCTATGCAAAGACCACCTTGTGATATTAAATTAGTCTGAGTCAGAGGATTTCTTGACATCCAGAAAAAAAACCTGATCCAAACCACATGACTATAAATAATACACAACATGCAGGGACTTCAGCTTCGTGTGCCATGGATATAATTCATGGACAATTCACACTAGATGCCAGTCTTTGAAGCAATCCATTCTCGATACTGAGTCACTCTCGTGTAGACCCCAGGTTTTTTGGGCAGAGCACATGACTGTCCCCAACTTACTATACCAACTAAGTACCAGATGTCATGATTATCATAAACCAGTGGTCCACCAGAATCACCCTTGAGAAAAAACAAAAATACATTTAAAATTATTAAATCCAATTTTTAATTCAGGAAGAAAGTCACTGCAATATCTCCCTTCCATAGAGGAAAAAAAAAAAAAGGAAATTGGTACATGGAACAGGCAGCCAGACTAGAAATAAATTATATGATGTGTTTCTCTGAATTGAGTTAAAATTTTGTCCAAGACATTAAAGTGCATTGTTTTCTAGAAAGGCTAAACCTCATTCATAAGGAATGGTTACACTATTTCTGGTTCAATATCTTTGGATTTTTTTCTAGTTTGATTAGATAACTTATGCATGATTTAGTAAGTACATATATATAAAAGTTAGTATCCATGAGCATAGGTGGAAAGCTTTGATGATCTCTGAGTAAAGTTAGACTCTATATTATAGACCAATTCTTGGTCTTCTTGTCTTTCATACACCTAATTCTAATTTATGTTTGCTTGTTGGATTTCATATAAGCCCTCTTAAATCTGTTTTGGAACAAGGACAATTAAGTAAATAAACAGATATACATGTAGTGGTTGAAAGTATGGTCTTGGTAATTGAACTGCTAAGTTTCAAGACTAGCTCTGTTAATTACTGGCTGTGTGACTTACGGTAAGATAATTAACCTCTCTGTGCCTCTTCCACCTCACTCATTTATCCTTTTACCAACTACTTTTATCAAGTATTTATTGAGTTCCAGCTGTGTCCCAGGCATCCTGATGGGCATTCAGGATTCATCATGACCAAAAGTAAATGTTCCCTATACTCATAAACTTGAAGTTTAGGTTATAAAAAGAATATTAAACAAGCCCACATATTTCATCTCCTGATGAGATGTAATTGAGCTAATATCTAAAGGATTTAAGCATGAAAAGGAAGGTGGAGATATAAGATGTTCTAAACAGAGGGAACAGCATTGCAAATGCTCTTTGGCATGTAGGAGCCTGGCATACACAAAAGTCTGGGGGAAACAAAAGCAGGACTGAAGAGAAGAAAGCAAGGGGGCAAGTACTGTGTGATGAGAATGGAGAGGTCAGGAGAACTAGTCCTTGAGGAACCATGTGGGTCCTTCTTAGAAGTTATATTTTCTATCTTAAGACTGAAGGTAAGCCACTAAAGTTTTTTAAGAAGGAGTTTAACAGGATATCAGATTAGTATCTTGTTAGAAATCATTGTGGCTTTCATATGACTAATGCAGGAAAGGAGTATAAAGGTAAATATAAGGAAACTAGCTGGATGACTAATTTCTCTGGATGGCGGGAGGTGGAGGTGGTGAAGATAAAGTGGGACAAGGGAAGCAAGAGATGACAGAGATATTTAAGGAGGTGAAATCCATGGGATTAGGTAATCAATTGGGTAAGGGGTAGAGAAAGAATGCTAGAGTGCCTTCTAGTCTCTAGCTAAATAGAATGAAAGGCGATGCCTTTCATAGAGACAAAAAAAAGAGAGGATCAGGTTGAAGGGGCAGAGAGCAGAAGAGTGTGTGACAGGTGTGACACTTTGAATTTGAGATATCTTTGAAATATCCAAGGGGAGTTGTCAAGTAGGAACTGAATATGTAAATCTGGAGATCAGAGGGGAGGTTGGGACTAGAAGTATAAATTCATGAATCATCTGTCAAAGGATGGCATATGAAGCTAAGGAAGAAAGTCAGGTCTTCTAGGGAGAAAGTATACAGTAAAAAGAGGGGCAGAATAGACCAAAATTTAATAGCAAGGATTAAGAGAATGAGCCTGCAAGGGAAGTAAAGAGAGAAGAAGCAGACAGACATGTAAGATGAAAATCATTACAAGCCAAGGAAGACAAGAAAGAGGGAGTGGTAAGCATTATTAGAAGGTGCTAGGAGATGAAAAAAAAAAAGAGTAAAACAAAAAGATATTTGTTGAAGGTCATTGGTAGATCAGTGGAAACCTCAAGAAGAGCTATTTTGATGAAGTGATTCAGCAGAAACTATACTGAAATGGTGTGAAGGGGGCTGAGAAAATTGAGACAGTGAGTATGAACATTTTCCCGAATATTTCACAGTCAAGAGATAAGATGTGGTGCTAGCTGAAGGCATTATGGGTCAAGAAAAAGTTGGGGTTTTTTTTGTTTGTTTGTTTTGTTTTGTTTTGCCTTAACTTAAGAGAGTTGAATAGGATGCCTGGGTGGCTCGGTAGTGGAGCATCTGCCTTTGACTTGGATAATGATCCTGGAGTCCCACATCGGGTTCCCCGCAGGGAGCCTGCTTCCCCCTCTACCTATGTCTCTGCCCCTCCCTGTGTGTGTGTGTCTCTCTCTATGAAAAAATAAAGTATTTTTTTAAATAAATAAATAAAAAAAACTAAAAAAGAGAGATGAATAGAAAAGGATCTAGTTGCAAGAGAACTCTTGACTATGAAAAGAGAGGAAACAATGCTAATGTAAACTTCCCCAAAAGGCCAAGAAGAAAATGAGCAGAGAAGGGATCAGCCTCAGAGAAGAGGTCACTTTCCTGTTATGACCTAAGCTGAAGGTGGAGCAAAGGGGTTCAGATGAAGACAGGTCTGCCGCTTGGTGCTGGGAAGATGAGAAAATCCTCTACTTATGACTTCTATTTTTCCTTGAAAACTGGAAAACAAATAATCAGTTGAGAATAAAAAGGTAGAAAAAAGGGATCCCTGGGTGGCGCAGCGGTTTGGCGCCTGCCTTTGGCCCAGGGCACGATCCTGGAGACCCGGGATCGAATCCCACGTCAGGCTCCAGGTGCATGGAGCCTGCTTCTCCCTCTCCCTCTGCCTGTGTCTCTGCCTCTCTCTCTCTCTGTGTGTGACTGTCATAAATAAATAAAAAATTTAAAAAAATGGTAGAAAAAATCCCAAAAGTTAAGGAAAGTGGAAAGTGTAGGGAAAATTCAGAGGAAGGTGGATTTGGAAAAAAAACACAAAAATAAGATTGTCACTTTTGTTATCCAGAATGTATAGTGGTACCAATGTGTTCTGTTATAATTTTTCCAGGAGCATATGACTTCATAAGTACAGGCAGAGAGAGAGAGAGAAAGAGAGATTAAGTAATTGAGTTCTTCCAGCTTTGGGATTTTGTCAGACAGAAACACTGAAAAGAGAGATCAAGAAGAGAACTTGGGATATTAGCAAGTGTTCAGAGAATGATTAATAGTGAAATCTAAGTTGGTCAAGTTGACAGTGGAAGAAAGAATGAATGGAATGTGATAAAGCAGAGAAGCAATGGTCTATATATCTTTATGAAGTCGAAGAAAAGTGACATTTTATTCAGCCAACAAATATTTGTGCCAGGCACTGTGTTAGGTGTTGGTAATATAGTAGTAAATCAAATAGACCCCCCCAAACCTGTGCCTTCATGAAGTTTATATTCTGGTTTAGTGGGAGAGACAGAAAATAAACCATCTAAATAAAATAGATTATATACTGGATGGTGATAAAAGCTAAAGGACAAAATAAAACAAAGAAAGGACACTATATACATATGTGTGGCTGTGTATGTTGGGGGATGAGGACTGGTAGGTTGAGGTGCAACATAAAGAGCGTGGCCTAAGGAGCAGGAATAGCTTAAAATGCAGGCCAGAAGGATTGAAGATAGTTGTTAAATAGGAAGATTTGGGGAATTAGTATTTTTGGACATGGAACAATTTTGGGTGACAAGGCTCAAGATGTGACTCTAGAAATGATGACTGAGAAGTGAAGATCACTGGGGGTTAGGAAACTAGGAACTAAAAATCCAAGATTTCAATCGTGGGATCGACATTAGTACTACAGGCTTGGGATGGAGAGGAAAGCTGTTTCAAGTATCAAGATCATTGTAGAGAGAGAGGGATGAAGAGAGAGACTTGTAGGCCAGGGAATGAAAACAAGATGCACGAGAGATGATGCCAAAGCCGAATAAATGGTCTTCAGAGGAGAGATTTCTCTGTCTTTTGTTTCCAATTTTGTTTAAGAAAACAAATAGAATAGAACAGTAATTGTTTGAACCAGAAATAGGGAGCAATTAGACTTTAATCTCTTAATTTGCAAAATAGGCATAATAATAGTACCTCTTCGATTTCACCATATTAAATAAAACAATATATAAAAAATGCTAAGCTCTTGGCTTGGTACCCAGTAAACACTCGATACAAGAACTTTTTAATATTATGATTATTAAATAAACTGAATTCTTGGTGAAAGAGATGACTTTTTTTTTCCTCTCCCAGAGGAAATACATGCCAAGTTTAGAAATAGCTAATGGAAATTTTCCTTTCAAAATTTTGACGTTGGCTTTGGACTTACCTTACATGCATCTACTTTTCCTTCCATGAATCCAGCACATAGCATTCCTGAAGTTATCAGGCCATCGTACACATCCTTTCTATTACACACATCGGTGCTTATGGTTTCAACCCTGGCTTGCCGAAGTTTATTTTGTGTGGGTCCTATTACACAAACAAACATACACATACAAACAGAAAATGTGTTCTTTGAATATAACTGTATCTAAAACATGTAAAACACATATATTGCATATTCCTAGGAACAAAAACAAAAGATTATTAACATTAATTATAATGAATTATTGCCTGATTTATGTTGTTTCATAAATGTCTAAATGCAAGGAGCTATACACATGCACATTCCAATATTATATCATATTTGTGAATCTTCAAGTTATTAGAACCCCTACAAAACTATATGTAATAGTGTTCGTGGATGCACTTCTTTTTTTTTCATGAGAAGAGGGTTCGCCATACTGATCTTGACCAATTGCTACCCTTTTCTGTATAAGGAAATTAAGTCTCAGGGAAGTACATTTATTTTCTGAAAGATATTCAAGCAGATATTCAAGCAGATATTCATGAGCTGCACAGTGCTGTTTGCCCTATTCTATGTTATAGTACGTTATTTAGGGGTGTCTTGAAGCATGGGAACAGAACCAATGCCCAAGATATGTTAGCAACTCATGCCAGTATGGAGAAAGGTTGGAGGTTACATGAAGGAAAGGAAGTAGCTTAGGACTCCAGATTGAAGCTGTTGGTGAGTAGTCCTAAATTAGTGATGAAGGCAGAGAACACGAAAGGAGACTTGTAACAACATCTGATGAAGTCCAGTTGGAGATGAGGCTTTTGGGAAATTTTACATATAATAGAGCTCTGTCAAGAAAAAAAAAAAAAGCCAGGGGTTCCTGGATGGCTCAGTTGGTTAAGCATCTGCCTTCAGCTCAGGTCATGATCCCAGAATCCTGGGATCCATCCCCGCCCCCCCCCATTGTGCTCCCCGTTCAGCAGGGAGTCTGCTTCTCCCTCTGCCCCTCCTCCTGCTTGTGCTCACTTACAAATAAATAAGTAAAATCCATTAGCATTTGTCTCTTACTTTCTTCAGGATGATCTTTTTTTTTTTTTTTTTTCAGGATGATCTTTGATAGAACCTTAAACATTTCTTATTTCCCACTTTAAAACAATTGATCTCTCTCTTCAGTGTGGAATGAGCTAATACCTAGAAATCTTAAGTTCTGGTCTCCGATTTATAGAACTGGTATCTTTCAACACCCATGAGATGAGACAGATGAAAAGAAATATATTTTAAATTAACTAACCAAAATGAAAACTCTCAAAACATTCACAACACACTTTATGCTTATAATCATCAGAAATCCTCATTAAAATGAGGAAGAATTTAGACAGAAAGAAGAAAGAAAGAAAGAAAGAAAGGAAAGAAAGAGAAAGAGAGAAAGAAAGAAAGAAAGAAAGAAAGAAAGAAAGAAAGAAAGAGAAGAAGAAAGAAAGAAAAAGAAAGAAAGAAAGAAAGAAAGAAAGAAAGAAAGAAAGAAAGAAAGAAAGAAAGAAAGAAAGAAAAAAGCTCTATCATTGGGGCACCTAAGTGGCTCAGTCAGTTAAGGGTCTGACTCTTGGTTTCAGCTCAGGTCATGGTCTCAGGGTTGTGAGATTGAGCCACATGTCAGGCTCTGCGTTCAGTGTGGACTTTGCTCAAGATTCTCTCCCTCGCCTTTTCCTTCTGCCTCTCCCCTGCTACTCCTTTGCCCATATGCTCTCTCTCTCTCCATAAATAAATACATAAATACATAAATAAATACATACATAAATAAAATCTTTAAAAAGCTATCATTAAGATTGTGATCTGAAGTATATGCTAACTAGGAGTTTCAACCTCTGGGAAACACAATTTAGACTACTTCCTTGTAGTTCCGTAGTAGTATTTTGGCCCTTCTTGTAGCACCTAAAATTGTCCGTTCTTCTCTTCTCTATTAGCCTTTCCTCTTTTTCACTGCTGCTCCAATTAATTGTGAACTCAAGGAAAAGGACCCGATTCCTTTTACTTTCTAACCATACCATCCTGTTCTGCTCTAGGCCATACACATTGGAAGCATCAACATTATTTTTACGAAAAGTATGAAAAGGGATTCCTAGGACAGCTCCTTAGAGTTCAAGATAAATGTGTACTAAGTATATTAGTTTGAACTACTCACCATCATCTACAATGGATCCGAAACCTGTGACAAATACACTTGTTTTAGGTGGCAACTTTATAGATGAATCTGGGAGGCAAACTCTCTGGACTATATTTGAAAACTCAACTCGAGTAGTAAGCTGAGCCAAAGCAATGTCATTTTCATTTGTTTCTCTGTGGTAGTTTTCATGAAGGATAATTTTCCCCAGACTTCGCTGCACTGCAGGTGGTGTTATAGTTGTACCAAAAGTAGCAATCCATTGCCTTGGGTCTTTATTTCTGCAAAAAATTCAAGAGTAAGGTTTGTGATGTTCAACTGTATCTTTTAAAAGAGATTGAGATTGTATTTCTTGGCGCACCTGGGTGGCTCAGTGGTTGAGCATCTGCCTTTGGCTCAGGTCATAATCCCAGGGTCCTGGGATCGAGTCTTGCATCCAGCTCCCTGCATGGAGCCTGCTTCTCCCTCTGCCTGTGTCTCTGCCTCTCTCTCTCTCTCTCTGTGTGTCTCTCATGAATAAATAAATAAAATCTTTTTTTAAAAAAAGAGATGAAGATTGTATTTCTCCCAACTACTGGGATTATGCTCCTGAAAAATCTCTCTGGTGGGAGAATTTGCCATTGTTGGCCTTATGGCAAATAGAGTTTAAAATATTAATGAGACAAGTGAGTGTACAAAAGCCCTTAAAAATATTTTACATCCTCTAAAATTAAAAGGAGCACAGCAGCTAATTGGAATTTTCATGCTTTATTTTTATTAATAATAGTAACTGATATTTATAATTAATTGCCAATCTTTTAATTCCTTGTTAAAAACTCTTCAGATTCCTTCTTCTATAATTTCAATGAAATGTGTAGAAATTTATTTTGATTTGTTTTGGATAATATGGATACTAGGAGGCATTTTCCGTCTGTACCAGACATTCCAACCATTCTTACTTAATGACTTACTTGTTTGCTCTTGTATACTGTAGCTTACTGTGATCTTTGACACAAAGTGTGATCTTCCCTGCTTCACAAACACTTATGTGCACACTGGTTTGTTTCTCCACCCTCTGCCCATACACTATCCAGATATTGAAGAGCTAAGCAGATCTAATTCAATGTCATGCTGTTAGACTCTCCCCTTGCCCCACCACTCCTGCTTTTGACCTGGTCTGGTCAGTCCCTTTTAGCATTTTTGAGGATCTTCCCCACACAGACGCTTTTCTCTCCCACAAGCTTCCATTACAAGCAAATTCTCTCTAGTACTACTCTCTCTTTACCTCCCTATTCTTTCCCAAAGCCCAGTTTCCTGTTTTTCTACTTATCCCTGTGAAATATATAGAATCTTGAAATTGTCTGTGTAAAGGAAAATTATGTAGAAGGAGATCACACGGAGAAGAATTCGTAAAGGGGGTTTCCTTGTTCATGCAGGATTACTGTGTTGGTGAATCATGAACTTCTAAATGTAGTAAAAAACCTGAAAGATCAGTGATTTTCAAAGTATTCTGTACTGCCCTCAGGGATGAGCAGGCTTGGTGTGTCTAAGAGTGGGAGGAAGAAAGGAGGTGGGCATCACAAAGACCTAGAGATGGGGAAGGCTATTTTATTTATTTAATACTTTAAAGGAAGATTTTATTTGACGCAGAAATCTTAGGGCTGTACGACCCAGCAATTGCACTGCTGGGGATTTACCCCAAAGATACAGATGCAGTAAAACACCGGGACACCTGCACCCCGATGTTTCTAGCAGCAATGTCCACAATAGCCAAACTGTGGAAGGAGCCTCGGTGTCCATGGAAAGATGAATGGATAAAGAAGATGTGGTTTATGTATACAATGGAATATTCCTCAGCCATTAGAAATGACAAATACCCACCATTTGCTTCCACGTGGATGGAACTGGAGGGTATTATGCTGAGTGAAGTAAGTCAATTGGAGAAGGACAAACATTATATGGTCTCATTCATTTGGGGAATATAAAAATTAGTGAAAGGGAATAAAGGGAAAGGAGAGAAAATGAGTGAAAATATCAGTGCGGGTGACAAAACATGAGAGACACCCAACTCTGGGAAATGAACAAGGGGTAATGGAAGGGGAAATGGGCGGGGGGTTGGGGTGACTGGGTGATGGCAATGAGGGGGGCACTTGGCGGGATGAGCACTGGGTGTTATGCTATATGTTGGCAAATTGAACTCCAATAAAAAAAATTTAAAAAAAAGAAATCTTAGGGCTGAAACATCCTTTTGAAAACTAGAAATCTGGAGGATACAAAGAAATATATGACTTGTCAGTCCTTAAGAGCTCATAGACTGAGTAGATCAAATAGAAATACCCTATCCCTGCATGTATTGTCCACTAAAAAGGGATCTCATGGAATAGACTCAATTCAATCAATATTTTATGGATAAAGATACTGAAACTTAGAAGTTAAATGACTCACTCAGGTAAATGATATATCCAGTGGGTTAGTGTCAGAAAGAGATGGCCTGTGGCTCCTGACATGCTGTCAAGAACTTTGTTCCCACCCACACTGTGGCACAAAGATTGGGATCAATTTTCATGGACCTAAGGGTATGAAGATTTGTCTTAAACACAAGTCTTAAAAATACTCCATTTCTGTAGAAAAATACACTTATAATAATTTCAAAGTTACTTGGATAATTGTGATATTCTCCTCAAAGTACACTGTATTTTTCTTTCATGATAGTATAATGCAAGGTGCAATTATAGCATTGGGAGAGTTATATCACCCCCAAAATTGAACTCTTTTTCTCCAGGACCATCACCTTTTCCAACTGTTTTGAATTATCACATTTGGCATAAAAATATGCTATAATATCTAAAAAATTCTTCTTTTGAGTCCACAACCACCCTTTACGGTCAAATTTCTCTGTTCCCATTCATTTAAAAACTCCTTGAAAGTGGTATCTAAACTCACAGAATCCAAGTATTTCTTCCAATTCTCTCTTGAATTTATTCCTCTCCCCATCATACCACTAATACTAGTGTCTCTTATGAAGGTCACCAGTTATGCCTACTTTATCACACTCAGTGGCTGATCTCTGTTAAATGATATCTCACACAGAGACTTCACTCGACCTGCTGAGACATGTTTTTCAATCATTGTATTTTATATTCTGCATTAGATATTAATAAGTTGACATTCTGGGTTTATTTATCTCTAATTTATATAAACAAAGGTCAGTTATAAACTAAAATGGGGGGTGCCTGGGTGGCTCAGTCAATTAAGTGTCTGCCTGTGGCTTAGGTCAATTCCTGGAATTGAGCCCCACATCTGGCTCCCTACTCAGCAGGGAGCCTATTTCTCCCTCTCCTGCTCCCCCTGCTTGTGCTCTCTCTGTCAAATAAATAAATAAATAAATAAATCTTAAAAAAAAAAAAAAAAACCTAATATGGATGACACCCTCCAAAACAAGTGCAAAAATTGGAGAACTACATGAACTCCAAAATCAGAAAGCTTTAAATTAATGGAACTCAAGTTCCCCTAAAGCATGATGCTAATTATTTTGAGGATTATAAATGTATATAAGTGAATCCCTTTTTTTCTCTAAAATGATAGAGTGACAGTCACTTTAAATCCCCTGGTCATTTTCATTATACCTCTACCCATAAAGAAAGGTGTAGACACCTTGGAACTGTTTGGGTGTTACTCTTGGAAGAATGGCAAAGAGCCCCCTCATCTACCAACCATAGTTTCCTCTGAAAAAGAGTGTGAACAATGCCACTGTCCAGGGCTTTATTCAGAGCTTTTGTCTTTTGAGAGTTTAAAAGAAGCCTCAGGGAGGAGAGATGAGTTGTGCTTGATCTCCTGGGGCAACAGGAGGTCCATGTATGTGAACTGACACAGCTGAATCTTAGAAGCGATAGCTGTGAAAGCCCAATCAGCGCACTCCTGTCAAGTCATATATGATGAGTTTTCAGAAAGGCAGTCAAACAGGATGGCAAGTCCCTCTCGTCATACACATACTTCTCTGAAACACACAGCTCACATGGTTCTTAAAGGAAGAGCTCCAAGAGTGTTATCCTTCATTTTTTCTTGCCTATAAAGTGATGGTGGATGTTGACAGAGAATAAAGGAATAAAGGGGTTAATGAGAGAAAAAGAAAGTTAACAGAAGCAGCTGAGTTTTTTTCTTCAGTACATGGAAGAGTTTATATTTGTTACATGTATAACAATCAGTCTTGACACTTACAATAATTTATGATAGAGTAGGAAAGATAACACTAGTGTTATGATAATATAGGAAAATACGTGGTTGAAACCATAAGAGTGAAACAAACCAAACATCATAAATATTGAGAAAAGAGAGAAAGGAGCACATGAATGAGGAGTAGAGCAAGCATCATGCATTTAGAGGACAGAGCAGGATCCATTCCGAATGGAGTAAAAGAGAAACTGGTGAGCTAAGCTTTTCCCAAGCGCTGAATTGGTGGCAATTGATGACCAGGCCAAGAAGACTCACAACAGCCCTGGGAACTTACTTGCGGAAGCAGTGAGCTGCTGTGAGCAGCCATGTGTTACTGATGAGGCTGGCTCCACACTGATGACCTGCCCCTATGAGCTGGAGACTGGCCTGCCATGGCCACTCTCCTTCCATGGCTGTTTCCCTCCCTTGGACAATCCTTTCAGTAGAAGAGGATGCTGATAAAGGCATGTTTGAAGATGTCATCCTTATTCCACAGCCTGTCACAGAAATACATGTTAGCTTGTTTTCATGAAAAGGAGGACAAAAGGGCATATGCTGATTCGCATTGGGTGCAGATGCTTTGGCAGTCGCTTGTGCCTACTGTTCTTTAACCTTTTTCTGGGACTCAGTGTCTGAGGTTAGTCTGCAGGGGTCTTTCTGATCCTGTTGAGGTTCAGAAGAAATATTGACTAATCCATCAAGGCATTCAGTCTGGGGATTAACTTCTTGTCTCTCCCTATTAAGCATATATGGATGGATAAATAGAGAGGTAGAGAAGTAACTTATTGAGCATTAAAAACATACAGGTCCTCTGCTAAGTATTTGGATTTATTTATAGCAACAGACTTCTCAGATGAGAAAACTGCATCTTGGAAAGAGAACATAAATTTCTGGAGGTCACTCAGCTGGTGAGTGACATAAAATTAGGAGGATCTACATCAAAGCTTGTGTTCTTGCTCCTGAGAGAGAGCCCAGTACTGAATGCAGGTCATGATTCTCCCTTGACATGAATTTATACATTGTCTTTGCAAGCCTTGAATTTAAAGTCTTAATAATGACCTTTTTTGGTTTTCTAAAACTTGAAACACTAGTTTTTAAAAAATTCTGATTCCCTGACAACAAACCTTTAATTTGTTAGAGCTCAAATCAACCTTAATAAGACTTGAAAGAATATTGATATATTTTATTAATGTAACTTTTATTTTCATTTTTTATTTATTTTTTAAAAGATTTTATTTATCTTTTAAGGAGGTGGGAAGGGGAGGGGAGGGACAAAGAGGAAGGAAGAGGGACAAGCAGACTCTGTGCTGAGCCTGGAGCCTAATGTGGAGCTCCACCTCATGACCTTAAGATCTTGATCTGAGCCAAAATCAAGAGTCAGACACTTAACTGACTGAGCCATCGAGGTGCCCCTATTTTTATTTTTTGTAAATAAGCTCTGTACCCATTGTGGGGCTCAAACTCATGACTCCAAGATCAAGAGTTGCGTGCTCTACCAATCGAGTCATCCAGGCACCCCTATTAATATACCTTTTAATTATTTATATTTTTATTAAAAATGCTAGTTTTTTTCAAAGGGGAATTTTCTTCCAGAAACTTGTTAAAAATAGATGCCTGAAATCATATTTATAGATTCATCATAATTCCCTCAGAGTCAAATAGCTCCAGTTTAAAGTGACCATAAAATTGAACAAATGGAATTTCTAGGGTAATATAGTGTCGTATTGGTAGTGCCTAATACTTACTTCCTCTCCCACTTTCCTCTTATAATATACATGGAAGTAATACTAATATACATGATATCTACTAGTTTTGAGCAAAAACCTTGTATTCGTGTTACATATATTTTCTCTAATTTTCATAACAGTTCTCTCTGATAGGTGTCATCCTCATTTGTAGATGAAAAGTCTGAGTCAATGGTATTTTTCAAAGGAAAAAGGAGCAAAATCACCACAACTTGAGGAAAGATAAGACAAAAATTATAAATTCTGATAGAAACTACAATATCCATCGGGGTTTGAAAGTAACTTCTTGGACTACCCAAACTCTATCAAGCCTGTGAACTAGAATTGTGTGGAGAAATCCTGGTAAGCTCTGACAAAGACTTTGGCTCACTGCTATTGTGATTCCCCAGCCCAGGAAATAAAACCACACTGCACTTGTTCCTAGCCAACCAGAAACTACAGTTTAAATTATCCCATTGTGACTCATAAACACTTTTCTTCCTCTGTATCTATGCAGAAGCCACATTTCTTGACATACTATCCTACCAAGAGATACAGGACAAATGAGAAATTCTATGGAAATGTAGTGGTCTCAATGTGAAACCCTCAAATTTATGTTAAAATCCTAACCCTTAGAGGTGATAGTATTTGTATGTGGGAACTTTGGGAGATGCTTAATTATGAGGGTGGGGCCCTCATGAATGGGATTAGTGCCTTATTAAAGAGTCTCCAGAGAGATCCATAGCCCTTTCTGCTCATGGCATGATAATACTTTTTTTTTTAGGTTTTTTTTTTTTTAAGATTTTATTCATTTATTCATGAGAGACACAGAGAGAGGCAGAGACACAGGCAGAGGGAGAAGCAGGCTCCATGCAGGGAACCTGATGTGGGACTCGATCCCAGGACTCCAGGATCACTCCCTGGGCCGAAGGCAGGTGCCAAACCACTGAGCCACCCTGGCTGCCCGCATGATAATACTTTAAATCCGTGTTGGATGAGGTCCCCCACTTGACCATGCTGGCACCTTGATCTGACACTTCCAGCCTCCAGAACTGTGGGCAATCAATTTCTGCTGTTTATAAACTACCCAATCTATGATATTTTGTTACAGTACCAAGAAACTGAGATGCCTCATGAAAGCAATTTAAACAGTGAAAGGAAGAGCACTGACATCAGTAAATGCTGCATTTGGTGGTGCAAAGGGGGAGGTTGATGTAGTTTTCATAAACTCTGTATATAAGATCAAAACTTAAGCCTGCATCTAATGGTATAGCATGGTTAGGGCCCCTCAAATCAGATGATATATAAACTCAGAAGACAGACATATCTCTGAAAGTTATTTCTTACAAAACATTTTAGGACATGTGTTTGGTACCAACCAAGTTGAACAAGAAAATATGATCTTAATGTAATAAAAGTAGCCAAACATAAGGGAGAGAATAATCAGTGAGGAGACAAAACACAAGAGATGTCTATAATTAAATAAATTCAACAAATCATAGACACGTCATAGCAGATATGAAATCCACATGGGAGAAGAGAAAAAGTTACACCAGACAACAGAGATAAGGGCTGTGGGGAGCAGAGAATTGATAAGATCTTTCTGAATGCAGAGAAAGTGACCTGAAATGGATCTAGAAATAATGATTGATACAGAGCGCAGAAAATGGAATTCAAATAAATCATTTGTGTTCCTGAGGGGGGCAAAAAAGAACAACTGGAATGGAAATCAATCATCAGATTTATAATGGAAGAACATTTTTCCAGAATCAGGAAAAAAAAACAGTATACAGATTGGAAACATTCAAAATGTCCTAGTCAAAATTCAGTGCAAAATATACTTACATCTAGCTTTCTTGGGATAAGTTGCAGGATAAAGATTTCCTACATTCATCCCAGAACAAAAGAGATGACCTACATAAGAATAAAAATTGCAGCAGCCTTAGATTTCTCCACTACAACAAAACACTAGTAGAAAGTGGAACAATGTGTATAGAATTTATAAGGGAAAGTGTATGACCCAACAATCCTGTAAGAAGTTGAGATAAAGGAAATGGGATGGGGAAGGCAGAAAATGTGCATGCCAGATATTTCAGCAAAAACACAAGAAAACTGAGATATTTCAACAGGAAAAAGCCTAACTACTTACCACCTTAAAACATTCTTTTGAATTGTGAGAGAAAATTAAAAGAGAAATACTTAAAGATAATATTTTAAAAAAACAATGTTAGTTACAAAACTTATAATAGCAAGAATTCTATGAAATTTGTGGGGCTTTTTTTTATTACATCCTGCAAGTCGTAAAACTTGAAATTGTAGGGGCATCTGAGTGGCTCAGTCAGTTGAGTGATCAATTCTTGATTTAGGCTCAGTTTGTGATTTCAGTGTCCTGGGATCAAGTCCTGCATAGGGATCTATGCTCAGTGGGGAATCTACTGAAGATTCTCTCTCTCCGTGCCTCCCCTCTGTGCTCTCTCTCTCTGCCTCTCTAAAATAACTTTTTAAATCTTTAAAAAAAAAGAAAAAAAACCTTGAAATTATATTTGGTGTAAATTATAAATGTAAATGCTTGAAATATTAAAAATAAGCAATAATAAAAGCATCAAGTATTTGGTTCACAAAAACAAAAGATGAGCAAAAAAGACTATAAATTCTACTTCTAACTTTTCTGTGGCTTTTATTCATTATCTTTGCTATGAAACAGACAGTTAATTGTGGGTTTTGGCACTTACGGCTGTTGAGAAGATTTCTCATCTTTTTGCTGTCAATAGCTGGAATAAACAAAACATTAAATTACTTGGTAGAAGAATATATCCCTGTTTTTTATGTGATTTTGTTCAAATAGTCACTATAAGAAATGCTTATTATGCAAAGCATCCATCTTTTAAGAGGGTATGAGATTTTTCATAGCCAAGTAATATATACATAATTCTGATTTGACTTGGTCCAAAATGTATAATTTTACTTTAAAATGAAAAGATGACGCTGTTGTTTTCTAACCTTTGCTATGAGATCTGAAAAAGAAATGAGGAAATTAGGAAAGAATGGTAAGGATAAATGTCCCTGATTGCCTTCTTTGGAGGTTCCGGTATAACTTGCTTAACAACCTCCAATTCCCATCACAACTGGTGCCCACTATATTAGATGCACCAGCCTATTTGTGTCAGGCATAACCCTGGTGGCCAGTGTTGAAAGGGAAGCTCCAGGGAGCTAAGGGCATCATAGGCCCCTCACAGCCCAGGTGGTAGCCCTGGTCTAAAAAGGATAGGCTTTCATTCAGTGCAGGTTGCTGGCCTTCTCTTGCTAAGGATTCTTCCTCATGATGAATATTGTAGAAGGTTCCATGAGAGGCATGAAGGTTTTTGACATCCAGCCAGTCCAAGAGCCCCATCAATACTACTTTATGCCTCTCTTCTGTGACATCTTTTTCCCTTCAAACTTCTCTTTGTGTTCATTTAAGTTTAGTTTCATTGCATTTGTTTGATGTTTGTTTTGTTTTATTTGACAGAGAAATTAGGGAAGTATATGATGATTTCCTCAGGAACACTGACTTCCTCAAGAGAGGGATGTGAGCCCCAAACCCTACCAGAGGTTTCCTGGATGTTTCACTTCTCTCTATTTAATGAGAGATATATTTGTGGAAGAAAAAAAATATTTGTAGTAGAATTTTTGTTATTGAATATTGTCATAGAATATAGTTATTTTGATATTAAAACAACTGTGTAATAAAAAGTCAGTGTACATAACCAAGAAGTCTGAAAAATTATTTTTTTAAAAAATTGTAAAAATTACTTTTAAAAAAATTGCAAAAAAAAAAAAAAACCACCCCTTTAACATATCTTTTATGATGGATATTTTATTTTAGCATAAATGATCCTGCATTAGGGGCAAGTATATTATCAGGAATTGAAATTTAATTTAAGATTGCCATTTATAGAATGCTGAAAAATATGTTTTACTTTGGAATATAATTAACACGTAAGGTGGATACCATATTCTTCACTAATTCTAATTACTTCATGAAAGTTGCCATTAATGTGTGTGAGGCTTCTATCTCAAAATGGACTTTAAGGATTTTCCTGATTTCTAACATTGAAGAAATTACCTTTAGACAATATTTTTCTTAAATTCATTGATGCTTCAGGGAGAAAAGACTTTCCAGTCCAAAGGGCAAGACTTATTTCTTGATAATAAATCAGAAGTAGCTGCCCTTGCAGTACTTAATCTGAACAGTGAACACAACTGGAACACCTATTATGTGTAATACTTAGGCTAGCATTTGGGGGGAGGGGTAAGGAACTAAAAAGACACACTACCTGACCTTGAATTTAGCATTTGAAACACATTATTATGCCTCTCAGTTTGGATTCCAAGCGGTGAAGTAATTTTAATTTCTTAACGTTTTTACCTCATTTTCTTCTACTTTCAGGGAAAAACAAAAGTTTTCTGATTTTGTTTTGTGAGGGATAAATAAGGGAAATAAATGACCCATCATTTTAAACTGGAAATAACCTACAGAACTTCTTCACAGATCATGTCAATGGTTCACCCTCCAGATTTAAACCTTCATAAAGATGTTTGTTTCCCTGATACTGTAGAAGCTAACCCCCAGAACTGACCTGTAAAGACCTCTGGAAGTCAGAACACCTGTGCTTAATTTTGGCCCCAAGGCTTCCTAGGTCCATGACTTACTTCTTCCTTGAGTCTCAACTTCCTTAAAATGGTGAAAATTATACCTACCCTCTCATGCTTTTGAAAAGATCCAACATTATATATGGGGAAAAACTTAGAAACCTTAGCAAAAGCCCTCATCAAATATGAAAATAAATTCCTAAAATTAAACTTTGCTTTATAGTGAATTTTTATTTTAGTTTTACTCCACACCAATATGTGTGTATCAGTGGTAAAGTCTTAAAATGGGAGAAGACATTGATCTAAATTCTTATGAAAAATAAAGAGGATTGCAAGGGAACCACAAAGATGGTAAAAAGACTTACATGTGAGTGTAAAGGATGGTCTGTTTATAGTCAAAGGCAACTGCTTTGTCTTCAGACTTTCAGATAAAATCCTTTCAATTTTTTTCTTAATTCTCTCAGCACTATCAGTAGATGGGTATCGAAACATGAGCACCATAAGAATTTTCATACCGTGTTCATCTGGGCTGAAAGCAAAAAAGCAGATAAAGCCACCTCTCTAATCATTAACTATTTTTATCTATTAAGATTCATATTAAGTTTTTAAAATGAGTGGATGAAATAGGTGTACATCAGATTTCTAAATTATCTCTAGAAATACTGGCTCAGATACATAGCTGAAAAACACTGTTCTTGCTCCTTACTTAGCTCATAATCTGCAGGGGGTTGGGAAAAGAGATGTTCATGAAATCATGCTTCATATGCACTTGTTTAAATTTAATTTGCTTTTTTAAGACAGTCTGGACCATCATAATCAACATCATTTTTCAATAGTGAAATGGCAGAGACAATGTTTTTTGTTCATGAAACCCAGTTACGTTTGCCTCTTGAGCACAAAGCTAGATTTCATTTCCTGACCTCCTTTGCAGTTCATTGAAGCTCTAGTGAATTCTGGACAATGGAATGTGGACAGAAATGACAAACCCCACCTCCAACCTGGCCTCTGTAACCTCCCATACCATCCTTCATACTTTCACTTTTCCCGTATTGCCAACCAGATGCAGAATCCGGTAGCCAATTCCATTCTACATCCCTCCTAGCATCCACATCTCTGTTGCCACTTCTGACTCTTTGGACTAAGTTATGGAGATGAAGTAAACCTTTACTGTGTTAAACCATTTATATTTTGGGATTTGACGGTCAGTTAATATGTGTTTTTAAATGGATAATTATTGAAAGTACTTATTAAAGGAAATCCTTTGATAAAGGGATCACATATTATACTGTAATGTATAGGTCTAGAAAGCCTCCAGTTGCCCTTCAGAGGAAAATTTAACCTTAAAACAAAGAATCAGAGAAGGAAGGAAGGAGGGAGGGAAGAAAGAAGGGAGAAAGTAAAGAAGGAACAAAAGTGGAGAGGGGGAGAGAAGACAAGGCAGGAGCTCCCTAACCATGTGTATATGTACTTTACCATCAAGAAGTGAAGCAGACAGACAAGTACGCATTACAAATACTTATATTTGAATATGGATTGATAGCCAAAGAAAAAGTTTAAAATTTTCCATCAAAATGGGTAGAAAATCTCTCTCTCTCTCTCTCTCTCTCTCTCTCTCTCTCTCTCTCTCTCATGAATAAAATAAATAAAATAAAAAAAAAAGAGTGGGGGGTGCCTGGGTGGCTCAGTAGTTGAGTGTCTGCCTTTGGCTCAGGTCGTGATCCTGGGGTCCTGGAATCGAGTCCCACATCGGGCTCCCTGCAGGGAGCCTGCTTCTCCCTCTGCCTGTGTTTCTGCCTCTCTGTGTGTTTCTCATAAATAAAATAAATAAAACATTTTTTAAAAATGGGTAGAAAACAAGATATATTATTCCAGTAAATGTCAAGCATTTTGGACATGATATAAAAAGTATATTCAAGATGGATTCTAATAATTTATTTGAGTCTCTTACAACAAACATATGTTCAATTTATGCATACTGCCTTTTATCAGAAGTAAAAATGAAAAGGTATTAGAAATAATAAAAATGCAATGGCATTAAGGAAAAACCTTATTACACAGAAAGTCGTGATCTGTTGTTGGTTAGGCGTAGAATGAGGATAATTAAAAAGAGCTGATCTAAATTCTCGTTAGCCCTGAGCTGAAGGCGCAAGTGTGTCACCTGTGCCATTCCTCCCCTTCCAATGTCTACTTTGACATTGCCTCTTGACATTGGGCATTTTACCTCTTCTTATTGTGACTGGGAAATACCTATGCAGCATAAGGTGGACTGCTCAGGATTTATGAAGTATTTATATTTCTGCAAAGATTTGCCTGGGGGAGGTGGGCAGTCATGTTAATCAAGTGTTTCTCAAGGGTACGGGTGTGAAGTTGTGAACTAAGTTTACATACCTCAGTTTGATAACATGAGATTTGATAAACCGACCTCCTCCAGAAGAACGTCGAAATATCCTGGACATCTGGTTAGAAAAATTAAATGAGAGAAGTATTAGTTATGAAACAGTTAGTTACTTCTTGGTTTTTCTAGAGTTGAGGCAGAGACAGTTTTGGTTTATTCCCAGATTGGAACTGGTTTATCACAGTGGTAAGACTAAAAGAGATTTTAATCCTTGCAGAAATGAAAACTTTAACAAAATTGTTACAGTTATCCTGTAAAAAAGGATAAAAACAATATTTACCTCATAGAGTTTTTTTTGAAGATTAAATGAAGCAATGTTTATCACACATTTCATACCTTACCTGGCATACAGTAAACTATTGATAATGTTCATTTTGACTATTGTCAAGTGAATTTAAGTATCTGTGCTATTTTTAAAGGCAGCATAGCATCCTCACTTTTAATTTAATTTAATTAATTTATATTTTTGAGAGGGAGAAAGAGAGTGAACATGAGCAGGGTGGGGAGGTGCAGAGGGTGAGAGAGATAATCCCAAGCAGGCTCTACACCCATTGAGGAGCCTGATGCGAGGCTGGATCTCATGACCCTAAGATCATGCATGACCTGAGATGAAATCAAGAGTTGGACGCTTAACTGACTGAGCCACCCAGGCACCCCAGCATCCTCACTTCTAAGAAAGCCCACACTAAGTTTGTTTTATTCTTAAATGTGGCACCTAGTCCACCATTTGTATTAACTCTTTGCTCTCTTAAATGATTATCCCATTACTAGAGCATTTGTCACAATAAGTAACAATGCGTGTTATTTGACTCTGACACCCTCACTTGTTAGTCACCTTTCCGTGACAGGTTGGCTTTCACAACTCATATCAGCTTTGGGAATAAGTTTCACCACACTTCATGCGGTCAGCATTTCGTTACTCAGCTTTTCCAGCCTGTGACATTGAAGGATTTAGATGCTCAGTGAGCTGATTTCCCAGGACCTAATTCCCGAAAGACTACTGAGGTAGTGCCTCACAGGAAGAAGCACTAGACTGAGAGCCAGAAATCAGAAATTACAAGTCCACATAAGTTTACGTAAGACCCACCTTCCTGGTAAATCTTGCACCCCCAATACTACACCCTCTGGGCAGAGGGAATATTGCCTCCCACCCCACAAGATTTCTCCCTCTCCCTGACTCCTTTAAACTAGTAACAATGCTCAGTAGACTTTACCTACTAAATATTGAATCTCCCTCCCTTCACCTAATTCCACTATGGTCTAAGATCAACTCCGCCAAAACTTGTGCCTGGGCCTCTATCCCCTCGTTGGCATGTTTATGTGATTCTACTCTGTCCTTTCTCCTCTCAGTTGCTCCCCAGCAATGCTACCAACCAGGTGATATGCCTGAAGTGCAAAACTGAGCATGTTACACTCCTGCCTCAAGCTCTGTGCTTCCCTTAGCGTGAGCTCCACAATCTCACGCTTTCATTAGCCCTTGCCCCACCCCTACCTTCAAAGACTATTTTCTTATCTTCTGAACTACTTGCTCTTTCCTAATCTCACTAGACTGGTTCATACCTCTATGGCTTTGCACATTCATTTCCTTCTTCCTACAATGCACTTTTTTTTTCCCTCTAGCAATTCCTTTAATGACAATTCTGTCAGTATCCAGACACTCCGGTGACAAATAAGTTTTCTTTGACTTGCCCTCCCCAAAGTTCAACACTCCTTTATTTGGGCCACCCCAGCATCATACCGGTGTGTTCCTTTCCCATACAGTTGTTCCTTCCCACTCTGGCCTGTGAGCTATATGACGGTAGGGAGTGGGTCTGATCCATCTTTTTACCTTCAGTGTTTTGAACACTGCCTGGCCCACAGTAAACATTCAGTGCATGTGGGCAGCCCGGGTGGCTCAGCGATTTAGCGCGGCCTTCAGCCCAGGGTGTGATTCTGGAGACCCCAGATTCAGTCCCACGTCGGGCTCCCTGCATGGAGCCTGTTTCTCTCTCTCCTTGTGACTCTGTCTCTGTCTCTGTCTCTCTCTCAAATAAATAAATAAAATCTTAAAAAAAAGATAAATCAACACTATGGTAAAGAGAAGAAGATAACAACACACTGTTCTGTTTTATCTGCAAATCATGTTGCCAAGTATAAATAGAAATCCACGGGAGGGCAGCCCTGGTGGCCCAGCGGTTTAGCACCACCTTCAGCCTGGGGTGTGATCGTGGAGACCCTGGATCGAGTTCCATGTCAGGCTCCCGGCATGGAGCCTGCTTCTCCCTCTGCCTGTGTCTCTGCCTCTCTCTCTATCTCTCTGTCATGAATAAATAAATAAAATTTTTAAAAAATCCACAGGAATCTAAAGCAAGGTGGGAGCCAGGAGCCTCCAGTAGTGAAATCCTTTTGTAGGTCACTCCAGGGATCTGGATCACTTCTGAGTGATGATTTCATTAAGCTTCTCTGAGCTCATTTTATTTCCATACCTCGGGGAACAGGGAGAAAGTCCAATGTTAAGGTCTCTAGCACTTTATATACATGTCTTCTGAAATTCTGAACTGTACACATGATAGCATTTGGGGAAGGGCCTTGATTCTGTCAGACCAGAGTATAAGAAAGTACTAAGACTCTATTCAAACTAAAATGTGATTCGGAGCAAGACTATCTTCCCCTGTTTAAACCTCTGTTTAAAAATGGGTGAATTCTTGGTACAGTACAGTATTGGTGTGACTAATAATAGCTTACTTGTACTAAGTCCATACTATGGGGTATGCATTGAGCCAGTTCCTTTGTTTAAACCTCATACTACTTAGAAGTAAAGTATTTTTTAAATTCTCATCAGCCTTATTTTAAAGATGAAGAAACTATATCAGGACACCCAGGTAAACTTCTCTAAGGTGGCATACGGAGTGCTGGTTCTGGCACATGAACCGAGGAAACCTGGCTCTAGAGCTTGTGTTCTTAAGTATATTAAGTGACATTGAAGATCCTGAAGTTTCTTATATACCTGATGACAGATGTTTAGGTTGGTGAGGGGTAGAGAAGACCTGCAGCAGGAAGCCCTTAAAAAGGCCTCAAATACATCTTTTATTTCATGAATCCAAACTTTGTAAAAAAAAAAAAAAAGATCATCTCTTGGGAGTTTTTGTTTTGTTTTGTTTTGTTTTTCTGCTTCCGAAAAACTGTTCCTTTTCAGACATCTATTCATCACTATAAGCAATTTCTGGAGAAAATTAACTTACTGCTTATATTTTTCTACTGAGAACTCAGTAATGTTACATTTAGTCCAAATTACAAAAACTAATTATATCCTTCCCTTTTTATGGTCCAAACCAAAGAATAGTTTTTTTTTTTAAATTACTCTGTCTAAACCAAGATAGAATCTCAGCTAAAATGGGAAGAAAATCTCACCTTAAAATCAGATCCCACTTGGAGTCCTTGGTTTGAACTCCAGCATCAAAAAACAAAACGACATGTTTGAAACAATACTTGTGACTCTGACTAATAGTATATCCAGTTACTATCTTCCACAAGCTTGAGCTTGCCCCTTCCCTCTGGCTGGGAACTGCATGCAGATTAAGTCTTCATGAAAGATCAGTAGTTACTGGATGCCAGCTAGGGAATCCCTTTCCAGGTCCACCCATGAAAATAAGTCAGGCAAGTTCTGCAGATTTTCTGCGACTGTCAGGGGAATATGTAACAACAGAAGATGAATACACAAATAAAACAAATCCGTTGTCCCTTTCTTCTCCAGGAAAACTTCCTGCTAGCTCAAAGGGATTTTTCCTTCCTCTGAACTCTTAAAATACTTTTTGTTCACATCATATATATTTGACAATTGTATTCTGTACTATGACAGCTCTCATACTGCCATATCATCTTGTTTTCTAATCTATCTAGTTTCTATTTTTTTCTGTGCACAGGCTTTCATACATAAACCATAATACAAACTCCAATAAGGAAGAGACTATACTATTTAGACCTTGGCATTCTTCACAGTCTTGCACAAAATAGGTGCACAATAACATTTTCATTAATTGATTGATTCTCTAGCTGTGGTTAATCGTAAACAACCGTGCAAAGGGAAAAATGCCAGCTTTTGCATCTCTTCATGACTCCTTTACTATATTCCCTTTCCTTTTTACTCATTTATTTATTCACTCAATGCAATTGATTAGGAATATTATATGCTTAAGGCACTGTGAAAACACTGGATAAAAATCAGTAAACAAAAATCTATGGTCCTTGGACTCATAGAATATATGAGTTGATTACAGATAGTAATCAACAAAAATAAATTAATTACAAGAGACAACTAATATAATAAAGTAATGGAGGAAAATGGCTGGGGTTCTCCAAGAAGGACATTTAAGTGGTATCTGAAAGATCAGAATGAATAAGCAACAAAAAGAGTAAGATCATGAGACAATCTTCCAGGTAAAAAGAACAGAATGTGCAAAAAGAAGGCCAATATGGTTAGAAAACAATAAGCAAGGAAGAGAGTATAGACACTGGGGGAATAATAGTCAGAGCCAGGGCACTAAGTTCCTTGGAGGACTTCACAAAAAGCTTGGATCTTATTCTATGCACATTTGGAAGTCACTTATGAAATTTTAAGCAAAATAATATATAATATGTTTTCAAAGGATCATGTAGACAAGATATTAGAAGTGGCCTGAGTGGAAGCAATGATTTTGGTGAGCTACCTATTTGAGGTAATGCATAGCTAGTTCCAGGATGGAGACAGTGAATTAGAAGTAGAAACATCACTTGTGAATGGACTAGACATGAGGATGAGGGAAAATAGTATTCTAGCAACTAGATGGATGTGATGTCATTTGTTGAGTGGAAAGAAATAGGAATTAGAGAGTGAGAAAGGGAACAACTTCTAAGAATTGGATTTAGATATAACATCAAGATGCCTGTGAGATATCCAAGTGGAAATGTCAAGTAGACCATTGAATGTACAAGTCTAGAGTTCAGAGATATGTGGGTTAGAGATTAAAATTTTAGAATTAGAGTTATTGTATACTCACTGGTACTTCCCCCCACATCCCCTTTTTTCTGCTAAGAGAACCCTTTTTTCCTATAGAGAACTCATTCCATATGGTCCAGGTGGAGCTAAACTTGCCCCTTCTCCCATTTACCACAAAGGTGGCACAGGTTTATTCTCTTGGTCACAGTGATTAGTGTAGGGTTGAGGAGATATTCCAATTTTGGCCAGCTAGATTGGTTCTTCAAATTTTCCTACAAGTGCTATTATGAAAAATTGTCTTTTCCCGCTTCAGTTAATACCTGGAAACGTGTGAATATAAAGTAGATGTAAGCTATGTCATCTGCCACATGGAGAAAGCTTGACATTATTTGTGCCTCTGAATCCCACTATACCTGAAGTCAAATGAATCTCTAGATTTTTCCAATAATCTTCTTGCCCTCCTTCCTCCCTTTCTCATATCCTTTTTCCTCCTTCCTTCCCCCTTCTTTCTTTCCTTCTTTATCTTTGATGTGTTCATTGGGTTTCTGCTTTCTACCCAAACTGTCCTGTTTATTATGAGAATTTACAGAGCAACAAAAGAAAAAGAAGCAAAATCAGGATCATATCTTGGATGATCCAGAGGCCTAGGCCAGTGGGAATTTTATTGTCACCTACAAGCAAATAAAAATTTTCCTCTTTCTTAGGAAATTTATTTAGAAGCTGACTTCACTCACAGATGATAAACTGTGGTAAAAATGGAATTGTAGCAGATATTTTTCCCTATCTAAACTACATTTACTGGGCAAGTGCACTAATGCTCCAGGATCTATAAGTGTTGATTGGTAATAACTCACACCAACACTTCTCCAGAGACTTGCCTTTGCCTGACTTGAGCACCTTACTTACTGATGTCTGGGAGCTTGTGTCCACTTTCCTTGGGCAGTCCTTATTGGTATAACACAAACAGCCCAGGCCTCTTACCTCGAGGTGAAATTACCTCTGTGATGTAATTAGTATTAACCTTTTGGATTATTCAGAGCATTGATTTTCAAAGTGAAGCTAATGATTCATTGAGGCTGCAAAAGGTATTCAAACATTGTTTATATTTATTTTTAAATTAAAAAAACAAGTATTCATAGCACTGGCCTTTAGGTGTGGAATCTACAGAAAGTGCACTAATTATTGAATGTCTCCAAGAGGAAAGTGAGGATCAGTCTGTATTAGAATGAGAAACCAGCTCAGTGCTAGTCTTAGAATAGGTACTCAGTAATTCCTTGCTATATTACATTGAATTAAATAGTCATACTTCACTCATTGATTTTAACATAATTAAAGTAGTAATTCTTAGTGAGAAAACAATTATTATCTTTTTTTAATTACTGTATTAATAATTTTAACTCTGCTAATAACAATGGATTGTTTATCAAAATATAAATCCATTTTTCAAACAAAACAGTTCTGTGGCAAAACCTATCACACATCTGGCTCTGAGATTTCAGATGAGCCTTGGGGTAGAGAATGACACTAAAGAAAATAACTATCTTTAAAAAACTTATGCTGAACATAACATTGGAGCACCTAAATATATAAGACAAGTATTAATAGAAATGTAGGGAGAAATAGGCAGCAATAAAATAATAGTAGAGAATTTCAATATTCCCACTTGAAACAATGAATAGATCATCCAGTCAGAAAGTCAATGCAGAAACAGTGAACTTGAACAATGCTATAAACCAAATGGCCCTAGAGACATGTTAGAACATTCCACCTAAGAGCAGCAAATACATTCTTCTCAAGTGTGCATGGAACATTCTCTAGGATAGATAATATGTTAGGACACAAAACAAGTCTCAATAAATTTAAGAAGATTGAAATTGTATCAATTATCTTTTCTGATCACAATAGTAGAAACTGGAAATCAATAACAATAGGAAAATAAGAAAATTCACAATTATGTGGAAATAAAACAACACATTCCTGAGTAACCAATAAGTTAGAGAAGAAATCAAAAGCAAAAAAAAAAAAAAAACTTTAAAAACAGGCAAAAAATCTTGAGAAAAGTGAATATGAATATACAACATGCCAAAACAAGCAATGCAGAAAAAGCAGTTCTAAGAGGGAAGTTTATAATGATAAGCACCTACATTAAGAAAAAAGAAAGGTCTCATGGGGTACCTGGGTGACTCAGTCAGTTAAGTGTCTGTCAAAGTGTCCCTTCAGCTTGGGTCGATCCCAGGGTTCTGGGATCAAGCCCCTGTGTCATGCTCCCTATTCAGCAGAAGCCTATTTTTTCCTCTCCCTCTCTCCTTGCCCATGATCTCCCTCACACTCTTTCTCTCAAATAAATACAAAAAATCTTTTTTAAAAAAGTCTCAAGTGAACAACCTAATTTTAGACCTTAAGGAACTAGAAAAAAAAAAAAAAAACTAAAAACATTCCAAAGTTATCAGATGGAAGGAAATAATAGAGCAAAGCAAAAATAAATGAAATAAAGACTAGAAAAATTATAGAAAAGATCAATGAAACTAGGAGTTGGCTTTTGGAAAAGGTAAACAAAATTGACACATCTTTAGTTAGACTAAGAAAAAAAGGGAGAAGAATCAAATAAAATCAAGAATGAAAGAGGAGACATTACAACTGATATCACAGAAATAAAACGGATGATAGGAGACTACTGTGAACAATTATAACCCAACAAATTGGATAACATAGAGGAAATGGGTACATTCCTAGAGCCATGCAACCTATCAAAATCAAGTCATGAAGATACAAGAAATCTGGAGACCAATAAAAAAAAGAGATTGAATAATTTTGCAACAAAGAAAAGTCCAGGACCAGAAGGCTTTAGTGGCTAACTCTACCAAACTTTTCTTGAATTGATACCAATAATCTCAAACTCTTCTAAAAAAAATCAACAGGGAGAAACACTTCTAAACTCATTTTAGGGATGCCTGGGTGGCTCAGCGGTTGAGCATCTGCCTTTGGCTCACAGCATGATCCCCGTTCAGAGATCAAGTCCCACATCAGTCTCCCTGTGAGGAGCCTACTTCTCCTTCTGCCTATGTCTCTGCCTCTCTCTCTGTGCCCCTCATGAATAAATAAAGTCTTTTTAAAAAAAAGAACTTTAAACTCATTTTATGAGGTCAGTGTTACCCTGATACCAGATGACTACAAGAAAAGTATAGGCCAATATTCCTGATGGAATATGGATGCAAAAATCCTAAACAAAATACTAGCAAACCAAATTCAACAGCACATAAAAGGTCACACACCATAATCATATAAGTTTTATCCCTGGAATGCAAGGATGGTTCAACATAAATGTATTGATAAATGTTAATATACCATATTAACTGAATGAAGAATAAAAATCATATGATCATCTTAATGCGTACAGAAGAAACATTTGATAAAATTCAACATCCTGTCATGATTAAAAACTCTTAATAAATTAGGCATGTACCTTAACATAGCAGCTAACATAGTCAATGATGAAAAGCTAAAAGCTTTTCCTTTAATCAGAAATGAGACAAGGATGCCCATTCTCATTACTTCTATTCAGCTCAGTGATGAAAATCTCAGCCAGAGCAATCAGATAAGAAAAATAAATAAAAGCCATCCAAATCAGAATGGAAGAAGTAAAACTCTCTCTGTTAACAGAATGTGCTTACAGTAGAAAACCCTAAAGATTTCACATACCCCCCCACACAAATCTGTGAGAACTTATAAATGGATTCATTAAAACTGCAGAATGCAAAATCAAAATACAAAATTCAGTCACATTTCTATACACTAATAATGAACTATCTGAAAAAGAAATTAAGAAAATAATACCATTTTCTTTCTTAAAAGATTTTATTTATTATTTTACTTGAGAGAGAGAGTGAGCATGCATGAGGAGGGGAAGTGGCAGGAAAGGAGAGGAAGAGAATCTCAAGCAGACTCTGAGCTAAGCACAGAGCTCAATCTGGGGCTTGATCTCACAACCCAGAGATCAGTAACACCATTTTCAACAGTATCAAGAAGAATAAAATATGTAATAGTAAATTTAATCAAGGAGGTAAAAGATATGTACACTGAAAATTGTAGAACATTAATGAAAGAAATTGAAGACAAATAAGTGAAAAGATATCCTACATTCACGGATTGGTAGATTTAATATTGTTAAATGTCCATTCTACCCAAAGCAATCTACAGATTCAATATAATCCCTATGAAAATAACAATGCATTTTTCACAGATGGAAAGAACAATCCTAAAATATATACTGAACCACAAAAGACCCTGAATAGCCAAAGAAATCTTGAATTCTTTGAGGAACAAACCTGGAGGCATCATACTTCCTGATTTCAAATTATATTACAAGGTTTTAGTAATCAAAATAGTATGGTTTTGGCATAAGAACAGATATATAGACCAATATAACAGAATAGAGTGTCCAAAAATAAAACCATGCATATATGGTCAACTAATCTTTGACAAGGTCACCTAGAATACATAATGGGGAAAGGATAGTCTCTTCAAGAAATTGTCTTAGGAAAACTAATTTTTCACATGCAGAAGAATGAAGTTAGATCCCTATCTCACTCCATATACAGAATCAACTAAAAATAGATTAAAGGCTTAAATTTAAGACCTGAAACCATGAAACTCCTAGAAGAAAACACAGAGAAAAAGGTCCTTGACATTGGTCCCAGCAATGATTTTTTAGATGTGACACCAAAATCAGGCAAAAAAATAAAGATAAAACAAAACAAAAATAAAAAAGTGAGATTATATCAAATTAAAAGCTTCTAGGGATCCCTGGGTGGCGCAGCGGTTTGGCGCCTGCCTTTGGCCCAGGGCGCGATCCTGGAGACCCGGGATCGAATCCCACATCGGGCTCCCGGTGCATGGAGCCTGCTTCTCCCTCTGCCTGTGTCTCTGCCTCTCTCTCTCTCTCTGTGAGACTATCATAAATAAATTAAAAAAAAATTTAAAAGCTTCTACACAGCAAAGGAAGCCATCAGCAAAATGAGAAGGAATCTATGGAATGGGGGAAAATATTTGCAAATTGTAGCATTATTCATAATAGTCAAGATATGAAAACAACCTAAATATTCATTTGTTGATAAATGGATAAAGCAGATGTGATATATGCACACAATGGAATATTATCCAGCTTTAAAGAAGGAAATCCTGCCATTTACAACATGAATGGATCTGGAAGATGTTATGCTAAATGAAATAAGACCGACACAGCAAGACAATGCTATATGATTCCAGTTATATGTGGAATGTAAAATAGTCAAATTCATAAAGGCAAAAAAGTGAATCATGGTTGCCATGGTGTGAGGGGAGGCATAAATGGGTAGATGATGGTCAAAGGGTACAAAGTTTTAGTGTTTTAGTTACACAAGATTAATAAGTTCTGGAGGACTACTACCACAGTGTCTATAGCTAACAATACTGTAGTGTTTATTTAAAATTTGAAACAAGGAGGCTCTTAAGTATTCTTACCACACACACACAAAATAATTAATAATACTATTAATAACAATAATAATAAAAGGGACAGGAGGAAATTTTGGAAGGTGTTGGATATATTTATGTCTTTAATGGTGTTACCACCATCATGGTTTCTTAGGTACATACTTCCCAAACTCATCAAGTTGTGTACATTAAATATGCACAGCTTTTTACGTGTCAACCATACCTCTATAATGTAGTTTAAAATTTGCTGAAGAACAATGATTTAAACTATTAATAATTTGAAATATTATTAAATTATTAAAGATAGATACAATGCTTTATTTGCTATCTTGGTCACCAATAAAGAAATCACATTTTCTGGTATGTCCAGCAGTTGACAGAATCCTGAAGTATGAAGAGCACTAAACATTCATTAAAAATACATGAATAAGTGGATAAACAAATTAATTGATGGCTTAATGGGTGGTTGCATAGATGAATGAATGAATCATAGCCTATGCATTTTCACCATTATCTCCCATAATCATAAAAGTCAAATCCCGGTTTGGAGAGACGCTGAAGGAAATTTTCTAAAGAAAGATTTTTTTTTTTTTTTTTTTTTTTTTAAGTAAGGAAACTGGGAGGGGTTAGAGCTTCAATGTGCTGGAAAAGTTACTGGCAGTGTCTGACAGAGCAGAAGCAGAAAGAGCTTGCGGCTGGAGAGGATTGTCAGTGAAATCCTCCTTGCCTTTGTCCAGACACACCTCCCAAGGGCTAACCTCAATGGTTTAGCTAAGGTCATCTTCTCCGATGTGTTTGGGCTCCTGGAGAACCTCGGCCCATCAGGGTCATCAGAAGAGAACTTCAATATGGAGGCTTTCACTGAGATGATGGTGGCCTGGCTTTGCCCACATTCCAAGGAGTACAATAGGGGACATGATGCAGAAGCTCTCAGGGCAGTTGAGTGGTGCCAAGAAAAAAGATAACCTGCAAATTCAGAGCTCTGATGTCCAAGGCCTGGTGCCCATCTCCACATAGCCCCTGCAGTGGCCTGAAAAGCTCAAAGAAGAAACTGGGGCCTCTCCTACTGCTGATGCTGGAGATACTCAGCATGAGGCAGTCCGTGCTGAGGAGAAGCTGTTGCCAGGGGTGTCTGTACTCCTGAAGGTGTTCCCTCCCTACTCAGTGGAGCAGGCCCAAAGCTCAGAGAGATTTGGAAGAAGTTATGCAGGTGCTGGTAGAGGGGAAGGAGAAGAAGACTCTAGCCTGTACTGACCTCAACCAGGACCTGCCCAGATGCCTCAGAGGCCCTCAAAAGGATGAACTGAAGTCCTTTTTCCTGCAGAAGTACATGATACTGGATAGCACAGAGGATCAGAAGATTTACCAACACATGGCTCCCAGGGAGGCCTCCAAAAAGCTGATCCGATACATTAACAACCAGGTAGTGAGCACCAAAGGGGAGCAATTCAAATATGTGTGGAACCCTGAGCTGAAGGAGATGAAGGCCACACATATTAACCTCATGCTAGCCAGAAAGTAGTTTCCACTGAGGCATTCACCACTCTGTCAGAGCTTTCTAGACTCAGATCCCAGAAGGATGCAGGAGCCCTATACCCCCACACAGGGCCTGTCCTAACTTCTGTCCCCTTTCTCTACCCTGCTTTCTTCTCCCTTGCCCCACAGTATTGACCTCTTCTTGGAGCTCCCATAGGCACAGTAAAGGTGGTCCTCAGGGTAGGTGGGGAGGGGGGAAGTAAGGAAACTGGCTTCATAAAAGGAAAGTGAAAGAGAATGAAAAAAATTACAGTTAAGCAATATAAAAGAATCCTTCACATTTCTGAGGAGGTATTAGCTTAACAGTCTCTGATGACAAAAAACAAAAAGTCAATAAATTGTTGTCATCATAAAAGATATTGGAACTAACCAGAAAAATCCTGCTTGCTTATTATGCACAAATCCACAATGTATAAAATTTTAATTGTATTCATTGTCCTCTGAGAAATTTAAAGTACAATGAGATATAGTGAAAAGGAAAGTATAGAGAAAGAGAAAGGAAAATAAAATATTCAAGGATTTGAATTCTTATGGAAGGATATTTAGTCACAATTACAAGGAGGTAATTCTTATGGAAGGACATTTAGTTTTGATTCTAAAAACTAGTTGATTTTTAAATGGTAAGCTTGGATAACATGCAAATAAGGAGATTTTTGTCTAGGATAGTAGATTAACTATATATTCTCTCCTACTTTTTGAAAATCCCATTAAAATTATGTTAAAGGTATGTAAATAGAGATAAATCTGAGCACTGATAAAAACCAAAGAGATATCTTTAGTAGATGATAGATTTAACTCTTTTCCTAAACTCAACAAATGAAGGAAAAACAACTGACAAAGTCAGATGAGGGAAGTCACAGACTAGAATAGGATTTCTCACCCTCAGCAGTATTGACATTTTGGGCCAGATAAATCTTTTTTGTAGGGAATTATCCTTGATTTGTAGGGTGTTTTGCAGCATCCCTGGTCTCTAGATACTAGTTGCTAATAACAATCCTCCTTCCAGTGTGACAATCAAAAAAGGTCTCCAGAAATTACCAAATATCTGTTGGGAAACAAAACTGCCTCTGATATGAATCACAGAAACACAGCCAAGAAGAAAGCCTATCTTCTCTAAAAACTTCAGGAGACACTCAGCACTCAGAAATACCAATTACAAAAGAGAAGAGGGCATGAAAAGAGACTATGAAAGCCAGTCATATTTCTATACACCAGTAAAAACCAGTAAGAAAATGTTCTTTAAAATGATACCAAATAACAAAGACAAAAAAGGGCCTCTAATATTAAATCTAGCCAAAGATGAATAAGACCTTTAAGGAAAACATTTTAAAGCTTTATAAAACTTATGGTAAATATGTATAAATAAATGAAGATGTCAGTTATTTTTCTAGACCTCTAGATTTGAAGCAAGTTAAATAAAAATCCTAATATGAAGGTGTGTATCGTATGTATGTGTGTGTATTACCGGATATAGAAAAGAAAAGGGTCAAGAATAACCAAGTCATACTTAGAGAAGATGGTAATAAATTCAAGTGTACTGGTTGAATGGTGGCCCCCTTAAAAGATACATCTAAGTCTGGGAACATGTGAATATGACCTTATTTGGCAGATCTTTGCAGATCCTATGCTAAGGATCTCAAGATAAGACCAATGTGATATCCAGGAACATCTTGAATCTAGTGACTCTAATCTAATAATCCAATGCCTTTATTGGACTGGAGAAACATAGAGGAAAAGGTCAAGATGCAGACAGAGATTGCAGCTATCTAACTACATGTCAGAGAATGACTGAAGCTACCAGAAGCAGAAAGAGGCAAAGAAAGATTCTTCCCTAGTGCTTTCCAAGGAAACCAGACATGTCTATACCTTGATTTCATATTTCTGGCTTCCATAACTGAGAAAATGAATTCCTATTGTTTTAAGCCACTAGTTTATGGTAATTTGGTACAGCAACACTAGGAAACTAATGTAACAGGCATCGACACTTATTGTCAAACTATAGAGGTTAAAACATTGTGGTATTGACAAAATGCAAAACAAGCTGATCAATGGAACTGATTAGAGAGCACAGCAACATCCCAATTCACATATGGAAACTTGACTTGTGGCAGAGACGGCATGGCAGATCAACCACAGAAAGGCTGACTGCTCAATCAGTGGTGCTAAGAGAAATGTTTATTCATATAGAGGGAAAAAATGAAATTAAAATCCCTAAATCAAACACATATGCAAATATCAATTCCATGTAGAATAAAGAAGGCTTAAACGCAAAAAAGGAAAACCCATTTTTTTTAAGACAGTGACATCAAGATCAGAAAGGATTTCTTATACAAACACAAAGGACACTAATAATAAAGGAAAAGAATGATGTATTTAACTATATTAAAATTCAGAACACTGTTCATTAAAATATTAAGAAAATGAAAAGGCAAGCCACAAAATGGAAAAAGATTCATTTCCCAAAATGAGGGATTAATTTCGCCCCCAAAGTTTCCTTTTTTCCCCAAAAAATGTTTCTAAGAATAAATTAAAAGATAAAATACAATAGGAACTGGGCATATTACACTGTACATTAAGTAAAAAAAAAAAAAGAATGCACACACACAAAAGATAGAAGAAAGAAATGGGCAAAAAATCATGAGTAGGTATTTATAAAGGACAAAATACAAATGGTTAATAACTGCTGATGAACCATATTAATAATCAGGAAAATGTAAATTAAATTCACAATGAGTTACTATTATATATACATAACAGTTGAGTCTGAGCATAACCTATGACCCAGCAAACTATCTGCTTGGTTTATGACCTATGAAGGCTCTTGCACATGCACTGGGAGTGCATGGACTAATCTGTAAGCAGGTTAATTAGCCTCATGTTCATAATTATAAAAGTGAAATTAGCTGAAATATTTGTCAACCATAGAATGAATTAATAAATAGTAGTATATTCTTTCTAGGGCATTCTACACCGAAGTGAAAACAAATGAGCTACATCTACGTGCATCAAAATGGGGAAATCTCAAAAACATAATGTTGAGTGAAAGAATGAAGTCACAGAGAGATACAATATGATTATATTTACATAAAGTTCAAAAGAGGTAAAATCACATAATATGCTATTTGAGTATGCATACATAGGTAATAAAATCACAGAATGATTAAATCCAAATTCAAAAAAATTTTTAACTATGAAGAAGAGAGGGGGAAGGACATATAGAGGATTCAGAGGTACTAGTAAAGTTCTATTTCTGAAATTTGGTTGGGTTCTTGGATATTTATTTTTAATAGTTCTTTAAAATGTTTTACACACTTTCTAATGTATGATATTCCAACAAAAATGAATGAAAGAAAAAAATCAAATACTGAGACACATCATTATGAAATTTCAGCAAAAAGTAAAGTACAAAAGCTTCTAGAAAAAAAAGAGAAACACAATTTCTTGTAAGTGTAGTGATCAAGTAATAAAAATAGAACAAGGCCTCAGATGGTCTGAGGGGAAGTGATTTTCAACTTAAATGTTTATATTCAAACTGTCACTCTAGTGGGCTAAAGAATAAAGAATTTTTCAACATAAAATAATTCAGAAATGTTACCTCCCATGCACTTTTTTCTTAAGGAAGGTGCTTGAGGACTTAACCCACCATATCAAGGAAAATATGGGATGCAAGAAGCAATGGCTCTCACAAACTAGAGCAATCCTGTTTGGACCCAGGTTACCTCTCTGAAGTGGACCTAGAAGGCAACCAGTTCAAATTGAAGCAGAATGCATAAAGTTTTGAGAAAGAAGAATTAAAGAAATAGTGAGACTTTGAACATATCTGAGGATATAGTAAAATGGGGGAGGACTTAAAATAAATGAGTGAGTTCTACTCAGAATTGCTTTTGGGAACATTCTTATGCGGCAACGCAATTGTAAAAAACACTATTTTGTTAAATGACAAACACTATATATTTTTAAAGATTTTATTTATTCATGAGTGACACAGAGAGAAGCAGAGACATAGGCAGAGGGAGAAGGAAGCTCCCTGTGGGGAGCCCAATGCAGGACTCTATCCCAGGACCCCAGGATCACACCCCGAGCAAGGCAGACATTAAACCACTGAGCCACCCAGACGTCTCAACAAACACTATTTAAATAGCTATGGAAATGAAAATACTATTCACTGTTTTTCAGTATTTAGAATCAACCTATATAAAGATAAATAAAATACAAATACTTTTTTACATTACTAATAATTCAGAGAAAGGAAAGTACAATGAGTGAAGAGTTGAAGTGCTAAAGTCATCTTTTAATTGAGATTGGATCTTTGGTTAATCATAAATAATCATACTAATTCAGTCTTCTTTCTATAGAGCTATAACTTCGTTGTTCCAGAGTAACTCTAATAAGCTTTAAGGAGTACAGTCTAGGCTAATATGCTGGGTTTTGCTAAACAAATCTATGGTCTTCACGGACATGCTTTTCATGGAACAAAAAATGGAAAACTATTCTTTTTGACTTTCTGCTATGATAGGTAAAGATTTAGCTTGTCTCATATACTTTGAAAATTAGAAATGCCTTGAAAATGCATAGTTTTCAAGACAAACTATGAGAGGCGTAACTAGATTTGAGATTGATATCAAAAATCATAGACACAGGCACCTAGGTGGCTCATTTGGTTGTGTCTGACTCTTGATTTTGGCTCAGGTCATGGTCTCAGGGTCGTGAGATCCAGTCCTGCACTGAGCTCCTCACTGGGCATGGAGCCTTTTTAAGACTCCCTCTCCCGGATGCGGAGAAAAGGGAACCCTCTTGCACTGTTGGTGGGAATGTGAACTGGTGCAGTCACTCTGGAAAACTGTGTGGAGGTTCCTCAAAGAGTTAATAGACCTGCCCTACGACCCAGCAATTGCACTGCTGGGGATTTACCCCAAAGATACAGATGCAGTGAAACGCCGGGACACCTGCACCCCGATGTTTCTAGCAGCAATGGCCACAATAGCCAAACTGTGGAAGGAGCCTCGGTGTCCATCAAAAGAAGAATGGATAAAGAAGCTGTGGTCTATGTATACACTGGAATATTCCTCAGCCATTAGAAATGACAAATACCCACCATTTGCTTCAACGTGGATGGAACTGGAGGGTATTATGCTGAATGAAGTAAGTCAATTGGAGAAGGACAAACATTATATGGTCTCATTCATTCGGGGGATATAAATAATAGTGAAAGGGAATAAAGGGGAAAGGAGGAAAAATAAGTGGGAAATATCAGAAAGGGAGACAGAACATGAAAGACTCCTAACTCTGGGAAACAAACTAGGGGTGGTGGAAGGGGAGGTGGGCGGGGGGTAGGGGTGACTGGGTGGTGGGCACTAAGGTGGGCACTTGACGGGATGAGCACTGGGTGTTATTCTGTATGTTGACAAATTGAACACCAGTAAAAAATAAATTTAGTATAAAAAAAGACTCCCTCTCCCTCTGCCCTTCCCTGCCCCAATCTCTCTCTCTCTCAAAAAAAAAAAAAAATATATATATATATAGAGAGAGAGAGAGAGAGATGATAGATAGATGCACGTCTTGTGATGCTTTTAAAAACATAATAAACAAAATGATAAGGCAAACATGGCATTGATATATTCTTGTGTTTAAAAAGTTTATGGAGGGACACCTGGATGGCTCAGTGGTTGAGCATCTGCCTTCCGCTCAGGGCGTGATCCCGGGGTCCCGGATCGAGTCCTGCAACGGGCTCTCCTCAGGAAGCCTACTTCTCCCTTCCATAGAGGCTATGTCTCTGCCTCTCTCCCTGTGTCTCTCATAAAATAAAAAATAATAAAATAAAATTAAATAAATAAAATAAAATAAAATAAAAATATAAGATAAATAAAATAAAATAAAATATAAAAAATTTAAGGAAAATGAACCAGGACAGAAAATCAAGAATTAAAAATAGGACAAACATCTGTTTCAACCAACAGTTTTCTTAGTTGCTAATTAGTAGCCTACTCTAATCAACGTATGTTTAATGGTATATAAAATTATTCTAAGTATTTTACATATATTAAGTTATTTAATCTTCACAACCATATGGCCTAGACATTAACCACATTTTACAGAAGACATTTAGGCATGGAGAGGCTAAGTTCTTATAGCAACCACACTGAAAGTGAAACAGAAAAACACATTCATAAACTTTAAAAATTTCTGTTGGACTTACCATTCTCTCAATCTGATGACTCCTTTCTATAAACTCTCTTGAGCTTTTTATTCCATAATTTTCTTTATATTTTATATTTGTGACTTCAAAAGAGGCAAGGTAATAGAATGACTTATCATCTGAAAGGTAAACATAAACAAAAGATTCATGCTTAAATATAATCAGTTTCTTGTTCTCCAACCCCAGGAAATAGGTTTACTATAGTGCAGTTTATTTCTTCTTGGTACAAGAGTAATTGTGGACATTTAAAAAATATTTTGTAGCTTTGTCACTGTATCCAGCTAAAATAGAAAATTCAGGCCTCCAAATACACTTTCAGAATACCTTATTTAAGTGTTTATGCATATCAGAATTTTCATACAAAATTGGACGTGCAATATGGAAAATAAATATTGAAAGGGATTGCTGAAAGTCATGCAAAAATTGTCAATTTCCCCCAAAGAATTATGATATATACATCTTAGATAAGCTGTATTATAAAGATACATTGAGCAGGTTATCAATTTTTTCCATGTCACCAATAAGTATTAGTATTTATTGTTTTCACCTCTCAATTCTCAGCAATGTACATACGACTAAAACTGCCATTGTCAAGGAAAACAGATCATAATAATGGTCTTTTCTTTTTAAAAAAAAAAAAAAATCTTGATTGTTTTGCAGCCTTAATCATATTCCCTGAAACCCCATCTTAGGCTTTGTGGAGTCATTTTCCAACTTTCTTCCTCCCTGGCCACACCTCTTCAGGGAAGTTGGAGAACTTTTTTTTTTTTTTTTTTTTTTTATTGGTGTTCAATTTACTAACATACAGAATAACACCCAGTGCCCGTCACCCATTCACTCCCACCCCCCGCCCTCCTCCCCTTCTACCACCCCTAGTTCGTTTCCCAGAGTTAGCAGTCTTTACAAAGTTCTGTCTCCCTTTCTGATATTTCCCACCCATTTCTTCTCCCTTCCCTTATTTTCCCTTTCACTATTATTTATATTCCCCAAATGAATGAGAACATATAATGTTTGTCCTTCTCCGACTGACTTACTTCACTCAGCATAATACCCTCCAGTTCCATCCACGTTGAAGCAAATGGTGGGTATTTGTCATTTCTAATAGCTGAGGAATATTCCATTGTATACATAAACCACATCTTCTTTATCCATTCATCTTTCGTTGGACACCGAGGCTCCTTCCACAGTTTGGCTATAGTGGCCATTGCTGCTAGAAACATCGGGGTGCAGGTGTCCCGGCGTTTCATTGCATTTGTATCTTTGGGGTAAATCCCCAACAGTGCAATTGCTGGGTCGTAGGGCAGGTCTATTTTTAACTGTTTGAGGAACCTCCACACAGTTTTCCAGAGTGGCTGCACCAGTTCACATTCCCACCAACAGTGTAAGAGCGTTCCCTTTTCTCCGCATCCTCTCCAACATTTGTTGTTTCCTGCCTTGTTAATTTTCCCCATTCTCACTGGTGTGAGGTGGTATCTCATTGTAGTTTTGATTTGTATTTCCCTGATGGCAAGTGATGCAGAGCATTTTCTCATATGCATGTTGGCCATGTCTATGTCTTCCTCTGTGAGATTTCTGTTCATGTCTTTTGCCCATTTCATGATTGGATTGTTTGTTTCTTTGGTGTTGAGTTTAATAAGTTCTTTATAGATCTTGGAAACTAGCCCTTTATCTGATATGTCATTTGCAAATATCTTCTCCCATTCTGTAGGTTGTCTTTGAGTTTTGTTGACTGTATCCTTTGCTGTGCAAAAGCTTCTTATCTTGATGAAGTCCCAATAGTTCATTTTTGCTTTTGTTTCTTTTGCCTTCGTGGATGTATCTTGCAAGAAGTTACTATGGCCGAGTTCAAAAAGGGTGTTGCCTGTGTTCTTCTCTAGGATTTTGATGGAATCTTGTCTCACATTTAGATCTTTCATCCATTTTGAGTTTATCTTTGTGTATGGTGAAAGAGAGTGGTCTAGTTTCATTCTTCTGCATGTGGATGTCCAATTTTCCCAGCACCATTTATTGAAGAGACTGTCTTTCTTCCAATGGATAGTCTTTCCTCCTTTATCGAATATTAGTTGCCCATAAAGTTCAGGGTCCACTTCTGGATTCTCTATTCTGTTCCACTGATCTATGTGTCTGTTTTTGTGCCAGTACCACACTGTCTTGATGACCACAGCTTTGTAGTACAACCTGAAATCTGGCATTGTGATGCCCCCAGATATGGTTTTCTTTTTTAAAATTCCCCTGGCTATTCGGGGTCTTTTCTGATTCCACACAAATCTTAAAATAATTTGTTCTAACTCTCTGAAGAAAGTCCATGGTATTTTGATAGGGATTGCATTAAACGTGTATATTGCCCTGGGTAACACTGACATTTTCACAATATTAATTCTGCCAATCCATGAGCATGGAACATTTTTCCATCTCTTTGTGTCTTCCTCAATTTCTTTCAGAAGTGTTCTATAGTTTTCAGGGTATAGATCCTTTACATCTTTGGTTAGGTTTATTCCTAGGTATCTTATGCTTTTGGGTGCAATTGTAAATGGGATTGACTCCTTAATTTCTCTTTCTTCAGTCTCATTGTTAGTGTATAGAAATGCCACTGACTTCTGGGCATTGATTTTGTATCCTGCCACGCTACCGAATTGCTGTATGAGTTCTAGCAATCTTGGGGTGGAGACTTTTGGGTTTTCTATGTAGAGTATCATGTCATCGGCGAAGAGGGAGAGTTTGACTTCTTCTTTGCCAATTTGAATGCCTTTAATGTCTTTTTGTTGTCTGATTGCTGAGGCTAGGACTTCCAGTACTATGTTGAATAGCAGTGGTGAGAGTGGACATCCCTGTCTTGTTCCTGATCTTAGGGGAAAGGCTCCCAGTGCTTCCCCATTGAGAATGATATTTGCTGTGGGCTTTTCATAGATGGCTTTTAAGATGTCGAGGAATGTTCCCTCTATCCCTACACTCTGAAGAGTTTTGATCAGGAATGGATGCTGTATTTTGTCAAATGCTTTCTCTGCATCCAATGAGAGGATCATATGGTTCTTGGTTTTTCTCTTGCTGATATGATGAATCACATTGATTGTTTTACGGGTGTTGAACCAGCCTTGTGTCCCAGGGATAAATCCTACTTGGTCATGGTGAATAATTTTCTTAATGTACTGTTGGATCCTATTGGCCAGTATCTTGTTGAGAATTTTTGCATCCATGTTCATCAGGGATATTGGTCTGTAATTCTCCTTTTTGGCGGGGTCTTTGTCTGGCTTTGGAATTAAGGTGATGCTGGCTTCATAGAACGAATTTGGAAGTACTCCATCTCTTTCTATCTTTCCAAACAGCTTTAGGAGAATAGGTATGATTTCTTCTTTAAACGTTTGATAAAATTCTCCTGGGAAGCCATCTGGCCCTGGACTCTTGTGTCTTGGGAGGTTTTTGATGACTGCTTCAATTTCCTCCCTGGTTATTGGCCTGTTCAGGTTTTCTATTTCTTCCTGTTCCAGTTTTGGTAGTTTGTGGCTTTCCAGGAATGCGTCCATTTCTTCTAGATTGCCTAATTTATTGGTGTATAGCTGTTCATAATATGTTTTTAAAATCGTTTGTATTTCCTTGGTGTTGGTAGTGATCTCTCCTTTCTCATTCATGATTTTATTAATTTGAGTCTTCTCCCTCTTCTTTTTAATAAGGCTGGCTAATGGTTTATCTATCTTATTAATTCTTTCAAAGAACCAACTCCTGGTTCTGTTGATCTGTTCCACAGTTCTTCTGGTCTCGATTTCGTTGAGTTCTGCTCGAATCTTTATTAACTCCCTTCTTCTCTTGGGTGTAGGATCTATTTGCTGTTTTTTCTCTAGCTCCTTTATGTGTAAGGTTAGCTTTTGTATTTGAGTTCTTTCCAGTTTTTGAATGGATGCTTGTATTGCGATGTATTTCCCCCTTAGGACTGCTTTTGCTGCATCCCAAAGATTTTGAACGGTTGTATCTTCATTCTCATTAGTTTCCATGAATCTTTTTAATTCTTCCTTAATTTCCTGGTTGACCCTTTTATCTTTTAGCAGGATGGTCCTTAACCTCCATGTGTTTGAGGTCCTTCCAAACTTCTTGTTGTGATTTAGTTCTAATTTCAAGGCATTATGGTCCGAGAATATGCAGGGGACAATCCCAATCTTTTGGTATCGGTTCAGACCCGATTTGTGACCCAATATGTGGTCTATTCTGGAGAAAGTTCCATGTGCGCTTGAGAAGAATGTGTATTCAGTTGAGTTTGGATGTAAAGTTCTGTAGATATCTGTGAAATCCATCTGGTCCAGTGTATCATTTAAAGCTCTCGTTTCTTTGGAGATGTTTTGCTTAGAAGACCTATCGAGTATAGAAAGAGCTAGATTGAAGTCACCAAGTATAAGTGTATTATTATCTAAGTATTTCTTCACTTTGGTTAATAATTGATTTATATATTTGGCAGCTCCCACATTCGGAGCATATATATTGAGGATTGTTAAGTCCTCTTGTTGAATAGATCCTTTAAGTATGATATAGTGTCCCTCTTCATCTCTCACTACAGTCTTTGGGGTAAATTTTAGTTTATCTGATATAAGGATGGCTACCCCTGCTTTCTTTTGAGGACCATTCGAATGGTAAATGGTTCTCCAACCTTTTATTTTCAGGCTGTAGGTGTCCTTCTGTCTAAAATGAGTCTCTTGTAGACAGCAAATAGATGGGTCCTGCTTTTTTATCCAGTCTGAAACCCTGCGCCTTTTGATGGGGTCATTAAGCCCGTTCACATTCAGAGTTACTATTGAGAGATATGAGTTTAGTGTCATCATGATATCTATTCAGTCTTTGTTTTTGTGGACTGTTCCACTGAACTTCTTCTTAAAGGGGAATTTTAAGAGGCCCCCTTAAAATTTCTTGCAGAGCTGGTTTGGAGGTCACATATTCTTTCAGTTGCTGCCTGTCTTGGAAGCTCTTTATCTCTCCTTCCATTTTGAATGAGAGCCTTGCTGGATAAAGTATTCTTGGTTGCATGTTCTTCTCATTTAGGACCCTGAATATATCCTGCCAGCCCTTTCTGGCCTGCCAGGTCTCTGTGGAGAGGTCTGCTGTTACCCTAATACTCCTCCCCATAAAAGTCAGGGATTTCTTGTCTCTTGCTGCTTTAAGGATCTTCTCTTTATCTTTGGAATTTGCAAGCTTCACAATTAAATCTCGAGGTGTTGAACGGTTTTTATTGATTTTAGGGGGGGATCTCTCTATTTCCTGGATCTGAATGCCTGTTTCCCTTCCCAGATTAGGAAAGTTTTCAGCTAGAATTTGTTCAAATACATATTCTGGCCCTCTGTCCCTTTCGGCGCCCTCGGGAACCCCAATTAAACGTAGGTTTTTCTTCCTCAGGCTGTCGTTTATTTCCCTTAATCTATCTTCATGGTCTTTTAATTGTTTGTCTCTTTTTTCCTCAGTTTCCCTCTTTGCTATCAACTTGTCTTCTAGGTCACTCACTCGTTCTTCCACCTCGTTAACCCTCGTCGTTAGGACTTCTAGTTTGGATTGCATCTCATTCAATTGATTTTTAATTTCTGCCTGATTAGCTCTAAATTCTGCAGTCATGAAGTCTCTTGAGTCCTTTATACTTTTTTCTAGAGCCACCAGTAGCTGTATAATAGTGCTTCTGAATTGGCTTTCTGACATTGAATTGTAATCCAGATTTTGTAACTCTGTGGGAGAGAGGACTGTTTCTGATTCTTTCTTTTGAGGTGAGGTTTTCCTTCTAGTCATTTTGCTCAGTGCAGAGTGGCCAAAAGCAAGTTGTATTGGGAAAAAGAGAAAAAGAGAGGAGAGAAAGAAGGAAAGAAAAGAGAAAGAGAAAAAAAAGGGAAGAAAAAGAAAAAAAAAACGAAAAAAAAAAAAAAGAAGAAAAAGAGAAAGAAAAAGAAAGGAGAAAAAAAGGGGGTGGGGGAAGGAAACAAATCAAAAAGCAAAACAAAACAAAAACAAAAACAAAAACAAACAAAAAAAGAACCACGGGGGAGTATCTTCTGATTCTGTGTACTTTAAGTCCCTTGGCTTCTCCTGGAACTTGTCCGTCCAGCTGGTGTTCTGGGGGAGGGGCCTGCTGTGCTGATTCTCAGGTGTTAGCAGTTGGGGGAGCTGCTGTGCCCCTGCCTGGTGCAGGGCTCAGTGGGGGTTGTTTACCCCGTGAGGCCGCAGGAGGAACAGCCCCAGTGGCGGGGCAGCTCTGGAAACCTGGATTCAGCTCCGGAGCTCTCCGTCTGCAGGGCCTGGAGGCTCCCGGGCGGGGCCGCTGATCTGCTCAGCTGGGGCAGGAGCGTCCTCGCTGTCCTGGGCCCTCCCGGCCTCTGCCTGTCCCGGGGGAGGCCGGATCCTGGGCTGTGTCCCGGCGCCCTGTGCTCCGGGGCCTGCGCTGGTGGATTCGCGCTCCCGCCCCGCAGCCCCCTCCGCGGAGCCGCCGCCCAAGCCCCCCCGAGCTGCTCCTGGAACCGCGCAGGCCCCTCCGCACGGAGCCTCTTCCTCTGCCCGAGCCCCCCGAGCTGCTCCCGGGGCCGCGCAGCCCCCTCCGCGGAGCCGCCGCCCGAGCCCCTTCAGCTGCTCCATGTCCCGCCGGGTCCCGCCGTGCGCGCTGCAGCCCTTAGGGAGCTCGGCGCACTCTCCTGGGCGCGCAGTTGCTGTTACTGTCCCCGGGAGCCCGAGGGCATCCCCGCCCTCCCGGGTCCTGCTCCACCTCCCTGGAGCTCCTTTCCCCCGGGAAGGTCGGTGCAGCTCCTGCGTCTCCGGGACGGGGCTCTCCTGTCCTGGGGACACTCACCCCGGCCTCAGCCCGGCTCCTCGCGGGGCCCCTCCCCCTTGGAGGCCTTTGTTCCTTTATTTCTTTTTCCCCGTCTTCCTACCTTGATAGATGCGCGAACTCTTCTCACTGTAGCGTTTCAGCTGGTCTCTCTTTAAATCTCAGGCCGAATTCATAGATTTTCAGGATAATTTGAAGGTTTTCTAGGTAGTTTGGTGGAGACAGGTGATTTGGGGACCCTACTCTTCCACCATCTTGCTCCTCCCAAGTTGGAGAACTTTTTATTTCTACTTCTATCCTAAGCCTTCCACTGTTCTATCCTTATCCTAATCATGTTAAATAACCTGTTCTGGGTGATCCTAACAGTGATCAACTATTTGCTGATGTTAGAAGATCACTTGGGGTGGGATGCCTGGGTGGTTCAGTTGGTTAAGCGCCTGCCTTCAGTTCAGGTTATGATCCCCGAGGGCCATTTAAATTCAAATTTTCAAGTTTATTTGAGCAGATAGCGATTCCAGTTGGGTAGCACCAACCCTAAAGTCATTAGGAGCCATCCATCAACAGGAGTGAGAAGAGATTTATATAGAGAAGATGCAGAAACAAAGCAAAGAGATCATTTGATTGCCTATAGCTTAAGCAGTTGCCTTATATTGGTTTTGGGGGAAAAAAGGCATATGAAACTCAGCACATGTGATTTGTCTTTATTCTAAAAATTAAGCTGTTCACTCTTTCTCATTTTTTTAAAGATTTATTTATTTATTCATGATAGAGAGAAAGAGAGAGAGAGAGAGGCAGAGACATAGGCAGAGGGAGAAGCAGGCTCCATGCAGGGAGCCTGATGTGGGACTTGATCCCGGGACCTCAGGATCACGCCCCGGGCCAAAGGCAGGAGCTAAACCGCTGAGCCACCCAGGGATCCCCCACTCTTTCTCATTTTAAAAATTATATCGCGGGCAGCCGGGTGGCTCAGCGGTTTAGCGCCGCCTTCAGCCCAGGGCATGATCCTGGAGACCTGGGATCGAGTCCCAGGTCAGGCTCCCTGAATGGAGCCTGCTTCTCCCTCTGCTGTGTCTCTGCCTTTCTCTCTCTATGTCTCTCATGAGTCAATAAATAAAATCTTTAAAAAAAATAAAATTATATCGTTTTTAAGATTTTTATTTATTTGTTTGAAAGAAAGCACTAGTCGGGGGAGGGGCAGAGAAAAGGAAGAAGCTGACTCCCCACTGAGCAGGGAGCTGGATCCCAGGACTCTGGGATCATGACCTGAACTGAAGGCAGACACTTAGCCAACTGAGCTACTCAGGTGCCCCAAAACTATATTGCTTTTAGATGTGTCTATCCATGTAATAATGCATATTGCAAACCTCACTGGCTGCAAACATGTAACACTGAACTCAATACTGGAGCAAACAATAATTTAACATCAATAAGAGATTAGTAATTAAAATTTTACTATCATGCAAATAGCATTTTTTAAACAAGAGGGAATTTTAAGATACTAAGTCATAGAGGACTTAGGCAATAGAAATGTGACCTGGATACTTACCCTCAACAACAAAATGAGTAACAATACCAATTGCAATTCCTATGATTGCTACAATTGCCAATGTGAAAAGAGCTAGACGTATAGGATCCCAAAATTGCTGTCTTCTTTGATATTCAACCCGTGGGTAATCGGCTTCTGAAAATTCAACTGGTCTGTGATAATAGGAATAAATAGTAAGACAATAAGAAAGTCATATGGTTTCACTATATGTCCATTTGTTATGTTCCTTTAAGAAAATAGTTCATAATGCTAACTAACAATAGAATACTTAGATCTTGAAAAGAACACAAGGTTTTAATTTGTATGCACTTTCCCAATACCCCAATCACAATATAAATTTTGATTAAAGTTTTACCAATGTTGACATTCAAGTGAGAATATCTTCCTACAGCATTTTGTCTGACATATTGGCAATTTGAAATTTGGATGGTGGAACACAGACTCACTTATTAAAAAGGTAATTTATAAATAACATTCATAATAATTTATAAATAACATATTTTAATAAGGGAGTTTCTAGCAATGGAGTTATATAATAATCTTATCAGTTCTACTTGATTAAAAATAAAAATCTTAATATGAATTCTTTTTTAATGACCTTAAAAGTTTTCTTAATGATTTGTTTTAAAAATAGCAATATTATTTTTGAAGACCTGATCATGGTTCTTTGCATTTTATTAGCACCTCCCAAAGAAATCACAAATTGTGAATTATAGTCCCCAAGAAGACTATTTCCACTTGACTTTTACCTGTCTCTACTCATGTACTACTTCCCCACTAAAATATCTTAAACCATTGAAATTATCTTTCTCCAACTTGAAAGTTGGTATTTATCTACTTTATTTTCCAAATTCCTCTCAACATTTAATATCTTCAAAGTAAGATATTTTTATTAGTTTTCATATTTTTAATTTTATCTAACAATATTTGTTATAAGCTTTATTCATTAAACAAGATAATAAAAACAACTGTTAAGGTTGGCACCACACAGCCCAGAATTAACAAAGATTTATTCATATCTACATTTACAATACCTCCTTCCTCACCCTATTCGAAGTCTCCATATACAAATCTATGGTATTAAGTATTCTTGATGATTGAGTTTGTGGATATTTTGGTTGCTGCATTTTTTTTTCTCTTCCTTTTTTCCTAAAAAGGAAAATTTGGCTGCTTTTACCTGAGCCCTTAAAGATGCAAGAAATGACAAGAATCAAATTCTGTCAAATTTGGGGAGTTATAGCCACACTCTAAGTCATGATAACATTGCATCATGGTAAAGAAGACTTTTTTTTATTCCTGACATAAATGTTTCTGCTTTTTGAATAAATGAACGATGAATGAAAGGCACACCCTCTAGATCCTAGATCTGAAAAATCATTGGCATACAAAAGCTAAAGAATTTTGAGACCCAACTGTTGTTCCAATTCAAAAGGATGATCCAGGAGGATCTTGAGCTACCTTCTCTCACTGACACACAGAATTCACAGCTACATATGGAACACTGTACTCTGAAAAAACCTGAAAACTACTTGAGTGAGTACTGCACATTAGAAAGCGAGAGGGAAACCACATTAAAGTGGGTAGGAGAAGCTGAGATATCATCTCACCATAAACCCTACCCTTGGCAGGGGGGACCTACAATTGGGAAGGAACTAAAAACCTGGAGCTTCTCCTTTAGAAGCAAAGGTTTGAGTCCCACATTGAGCACCCCAACTTTGAAAACTGGAGTGACAAGATCCCAGAGCATCTAGCTTTGAAAACCAGGGAGGCTCACCTTCACAAGACCCATGAGTTTGTAGCAAACTGAGAATGGCTGTGAAAGGGCTCCCCAGGAACTCCCCTGCCCCAGGGCCCAGCTATTTCATTCTTTCCATTTAACTCAGGTAGATACAGCAGACCAACTACATTATCCCTGGCCAATAAGATGTACATAAAAAAGTTCAATCTTATACCTTTCTCTGCAGACAGACTCACAAATGCCCTGATGAAAAGAACAAACATAACCTCTAATACATCCCCCCTCCATCATGCCACTTGTGTAGATGAACAATTAAGTCTTGGAGTTATGTCTTCTAGAAGCAGGCTCTTTGATGAGAGCCTGTAATCAGCACTGTAATCAGACCTAAATAAACAGGTGAGAAAGCATGCCAACTCTCAAAACGAGTTGTAATAAGCTCTATGATTACTATATCCAAGATGGCTCACTGTTGCACATATGACATTTATCAGAGAGTTCAGTCTTACACTTTAAGGTAAAGTTAAATAAACTTTATTTAAGCAATTGAAATGGAGTTGCTTTTCTCCACTTTTACAGAACTTTTCTTAAAATGGAGGCTTTTATAACAAATTAATTGAGGTTCTAACTAATGTAGTTTAAGTAGAATTATGCAGAAAGAAGTAGGCCATTTTTATTATATATTTGCACATTGAATGGCATGAGTGCCTTTTTGTTAGGCAGAATGGGGAGATTATTGTATGATTAAGATATCTCCCACTTCCTCAGACTTCGGCCTCCATACATAGTTTAGATTATTGGTCTTAATGTGAGAATCAGTGAAACAAAGCTGTTCAAAAACCATGATATCACGATATATGGAAAAATTATAGTATTTTTGACTAGATTAAGGAATAATGAATTAAAAATAAATCATAAAAATGAAGATAGCCCATTTGTGCATAAATTATTCTTATTCCAGAATTCTAAAAGTTAATTCATTTGTATCCTTTTAAAGAGTTAAACTGAAATATATGTAAGCAGGGACACCTGGGTGGCTCAGCGGTTGAGTGTCTGCCTTTGGCTCAGGGCCTGATCCCAGGGTCTGGGGATCGAGTCCCGCATCAGGCTCCTACGGGAGCCTGACTCTCACTCTGCCTATGTCTGCCTCTCTCTCTCTGTCTCTCATGAATAAATAAATAAAATCTTTCCTAAAAAAAAAAAAGAAAGAAATATATGTAAGCATATATGGCTCAAGTGGACTGTACCAGTCACAAGAGGACACTTACATGATGAGAGATCTCCCCAAGCTAGAGTAAAACTTCTATACTTGCTTAATCACCAAAAATAGCTATTAGATATTATCTAGATGGAATAAAGAGTCGATGGCAAAAGGGTTAATTTTTATTTTTTTATTTTTATTTTTTTTAAGATTTAATTTATTTATTCATGAGCGACAGAGAAGAGAGAGAGAGAGGCAGAGACACAGGCAGAGGGAGAAGCAGGCCCCATGCAGGGAGCCTGACATGGGACTCAATCCTGGGTCTCCAGGATCACGCCCTGGGCTGCAGGGGGTGCCAAACCACTGTACCACCAGGGCTGCCCAAAAGGGTTAATTTTTAAATTAATAATTAGGATTTATTTTCTTCCTGTCACTTTGCTTGATAGAGTTAAGCCAATAATTTGAGACACTTTGTAGTATGTGTTTTGAAACAGTACCCTGCCTCTTTTTAAACTTTAATCTGTTTTAGTTAATTCAGTTATGAAATTGGGATTTGAACCAGTTCATTACTGAAATACATTGACATTGCTTTTCCCATTCCTAGACTTCATATTACAGTTGATGTGTGTGTGTGTACCTATGTGTGTGCTTGATTTTCTAAATTTATGTCACTGGAAAGCATTTATGCTATTACTGAATAATTATTTGTTGGTTTAGCATTGGTGTTGCTGTTGCTGTTACATTGATAGACCAATTCTCAGCTTCTCAGAGCTAATATATATGTAGTAGGCATTTAATAATAACTAACAGATATTATATAAATGAAATTTCTCTATTATTTATACTGTATATATAAATATAGTATTTTATTTGTTGATGCAGAGGCAAAGCTTAGTTTATGCCTCGTAAACTCACTTCTTATCTATGTTCTCTGAACTTCCATAGACTAGACGTTTTCTCAGTACTTTTTTTCTCTCATAGTCTTACTATGTGACTCTTAAGTTCATGGTTAAAGGTCCCAAAACTACATTATCACATTATCATATGTGGCAATAAGCTTATTGATATATAATATATGTCAAGTATATCTAGACAAGGCTCTGCTTCTACTAAATTTGGAACATACCCAGAGCCACATGATGTATAATCTGGTCAGCAGGATTGTTATATGCTCTTTTGTTATACTTAATTCAATTCTATTTAAGAAACGTTTATTATGTGCCTAATATATTCCCAGCAGTGGAGATACAAGAACTTAAAAAAAATACACTTTGTATCCAAGGGGTTTATGGAAGAGTTGAAATATATAAAATAGTAAGATCAATACAGTGTTATAAGAAAAATAATAGATATACCAAGTACAATGATAAGTAAACATGAAGGATTGAATAATGTAACGGGAAAGGGACAGAAATGTATACAGAAAAGACTTCTTAGAAGATATGACAACTGAGCAGGCCCTTGAAGGTCAAGAGCATTCTGTAACACCTGATAGTGGTTAAATATATCCTGTTCCTCTTTACACCTTGCTTGCAAGCAGAACAATGTTTCATTATCATAAAAGCACCTTTTTAAACAGGAATATGATGACAGAATTTACTTGGAAGTCAAAGAAAACTCACCAATGAATAGTATTTTTCACTATCACTCATATAAAAATTTGATGAAATCAACAAAAGAAAATGATTCATGTATTTTGGATAGAGGATGAGAAGTAAGAAGAGTTAAAGAGATTTGGGAGAACCATATTAATGGCTTAATCTAATTCAGTTCAGCTAATGGTAGTGCAATTCTTTTTGGGAAATCTCTTTTTATGGGAAGACTTGGCAATACCAGAAAATATGAATCAAAACACTGACAAGGGGTGCCTGGGTGGCTCAGTGGTTGAGCATATGCCTTTGGCTCAGGTTGTGATTCTGGGGTCCTGGAATCAAATCCCACATCAGGCTCCCTAGGGGAGACTGTTTCTCCCTCTACCTATGTCTCTATCTCTCTCTGTGTGTCTCCCATGAATAAATAAATAAAATCTTTTTTAAAAATTGACAAAATGTTGGATGGTAAAAAAAGAAGAGCTCGTTGTGTTGTTGCAGCATTAAAAAAGATACAATCATTTGTGGATGGACACGAGTTGCGTACATAATTTGGCTATTGTAAATAATACTGCAATAAACATAAGGGTGCATATATATTTTTGGATTAGTGTGTTTTTGTTTTCTTTGGGTGAATACTCAGTAGTGGGATTGTTATTTCTATTTTTAATTTTTGAGGAATCTCCCTACTGTTTCCCAGTGTCTGCATCAATTAACATTTCTTCCAATGGTGCATGTGAGTTCCTTTTTCACACTTCCTTTCCAACACTTATTTTTTGTCTTTTTTATTTTCACCATTCTGACAGGTATAATGTGATATCTCATGGTAGTTTCTTGATTTGTGTTTCTGTGTTTAGTGATGTTGAACATCTTTCATGCGTCTATTCGTATGTCTTTGGAAAATGTCTATTCAGATCCTTTGCCCATTTTTTAATCAAATTGTGGGGGGGTTTTGTTGTTGAGTTTGTTTGTTTTTTTGGTATTGAGTTGTATAAGTTTTTTATCTACTTTAGATTTTAAACTCTTATCATTAGTGGATAAGAAAGATGTGTATATGTGTGTGTGTGTCTGTGTGTATAATGGAATATTTTGCAGCCATAAAAAAGAATAAGGTTGTGTTATTTGTGATAACATGGATGGACCTAAAGGGTATTATGCTAAATGAAATAAGTCAGACTGAGAAAGATAAATACCTTATGATTTCACTCAGATGTGGAATCTAAAAAACAAAACAAATGAATAAATAGAAAAACATTAAGAGGAATTGAACTTATAGAGAATTGATGGTTAGCAGGGGGAAGTGGGTTGGGCAAAATGAGTGAAGGGGAGTGGGAGATACAGGCTTCCAGTTATATGAATAAGTCATTGGAATAAAAGACACTGCATTGGGAATATAGCCTATGATACTATTCTAATAGTGTTGCATGGTAATAGATGGTAGCTACACTTATGGTGAGGATAGCATGATGTACAGAGAAGTTGATTCACTATACTGTACACCAGAAATTACTGTAACATCATATATCAACTATATTTAAGTTAAAAATTAAGTCAATCAACAATATAGTCATTTTAGTGATGACATGTGTTTTCATAAGGCAAAATTTGTTTTGATAAGAATTTTTAAGACTAGGAACATAAATAAAAGAACTCTGGCAAGAAATGCCCTTGGTTTTGTTCAAAAAGCACATGAGAGCATATATTAAAAATGTAGTCATAGTAAGTGACTACAGCAGCATAAAGAACTAGCAAAGTGGTGGGAAACTAGAAGAATTATGAATATGAGTTAGTCATCAAAATTAGCTTCCCTATCAACTAGACATGACTGATTTGGCAGGAAATGGAGAAGGGCAAAGTTGCAGAGTGTGGGCAGAAATTGGATAGCACCCTGCTTCTATACTGTAATGTATAATAGTTCTATAAATTGCAGGGGGACGGGTATGTTAATCCCATTAAATCCGATTACATAATGCAATGTAATATAAAAGCATATAGGACATTCTAGGATATTGATGATAAGAATTTCATGGGCTTTCCAAACTGCCTTTAAAAAATTTTTGTAGACCTATGATTTTTAGATACAGCATAAGATCTATCCCCCTTTATAGCTTATCTTCAAAATTATGTTTGCCATCTTCTAAGCACCCAAAGGCAACCTCCCCCCATACTATCATATTAGCAATGGTAGCTCCACCTCTGTGAAAGCAGCTACATGAGCAACAATATTTAGTAATTTAATTTAATTCTTACAAATACGGGTAACTTTTTGTGTATCCTTCAAAAATACACCAGGTTCCTCAAAATCTTTCATTTTCTAGATAACTACAAAAATTGCATGAGAATGATCACACATTTTCTGCCTGAAAAAGATTTTATGGTTATTATAATTGCCAAGCACACTATTAATATGGCAACTTTGACTTCATTCATTCGGTCAACATACCTTCATAGAGCATCTACTTGTTTCAGGCACTATTTTAGGTGGTAAGGATATAGCAGGACTGAAGACATATTGTCTGTCCTCACATCTCCTGGTGAGGAAGACAGACAGTGAACAACACATAAACTATGAATAAATGCAAATTGTCAGGTAAGAGAATAGAGAATGCATGGAGGTAGGGTAGATTAAGGCAATCAGAGGAGACCTCTCTGCAAAGATGACACCAAGCAGATACAACAAAGTGAAAGACTAAGTCATGCAACTGTCTGAGAAAAGTACTATAAGCAAAAGGAACAGTAAGTATGAGCGTCCTGAAGTGGGAGCAGGTTTGATATGTTGACAGAAGAGTGAGAAGGTCAATGTGACCAGTATGAAGTGAGCAAGCAGAAGAGAGAAGCTGAGGTCAGCGAGAGTCATATAGCAGATCATAACCAAGCAAGGCACCATAAGGATTCCTTTATATTATTAAGTGAGAAGGGAAACCATTACAGAGTTTTAGTCAGTGAAATGGAATGGTCTTTTTAAAAGGATTGCTCTGTGGACAATACACTGGGGTAGAGGGAGAAGGTAGCATAAAGGGTAAAAGCAGGGAAATTGGTTAGCAGACCACTGCAGAAGTTCAGGTGGGAGATGATAGTGGCTTTGACTAGAATGTTGGCAAGTGAAGAGATCAGAATATATCATTGGATTCAGAATTTTAAAGGCTTTGCTGACAAGGCCTTTCTGATGAAAAAAAAAAAAAGAATTTACAGTGAATTGGTGCAGAATGTGAAAGAGTTAAGGAGGTTCCACTATGTTTGGCCTGAGCAGGGGAAAGAAACATTTTGAAGGGGCTGAGACCCCTTTCTCAAATTAATGCTTACATGGAACTCTACTATATAACACTAATTTAAAACAGAGCTGTTCTGGAAAGGAGAGGGTATATGGAAATCTACCACTAATGTAATCTCCTCGCTGAGACACGTTCACAAGAATTAACTACTAAATTTCACACTGACACAAAACTCTTTAACATAACCCTGAAGATTCCCCAGGATGGAGCCCCCTGCAGCCAATCTGTCACATAGCCCCTAATAACCTCTCTCACTTTCAATTCTCTATCCTTTACTTGCCTGCCTGCCATATCCTTTACCTGCCTGCCATATCCTGCCTGCCATATCCTTTACCTGCCTGCCATACACTCAAGCATCACCTTTTCAAGTGGCATGTCTATAAAGTCTTTTCAATGAAGGAAACTCCCGAGCAGGCTTTAATCTGTAAGGAATTAGCAGGTGGTAGACATAGATATGAGCCATTTATTCTCTTTCTGTGATAGGGTATCAGAAGAGGTAGGAAAAACTGGGATCTAGAGAAGATAGTCTTGATAAAGAGACTTGCTTCCTCTGAAACTGGTTACAGATACAAATGCATTTGTAATGTATGGTGGTAAGGATATGAAGACTCCTTTCTTGATTTTACCCAGAACACATAGATTCTCAGAATTCATAGTTAAATATAACATTATTAACATCACTTATCAGTGCTAAACTCCTCTTTATCACATCAATATTCTAATGTTGCCCAGCTTGTTTGTAAAACCTTTCCTTCCTTACTTCTTTGAGGAAGCTCCTTTTGCCTTTGTAAGTAACCTGACGATGGTTTTTAGGAAGGCATTCCTAAAGTTTACATCTATTACACTTAGTTATGTTTCCTTGGGATCATATAAAATGAATCTGATCCTTCTGTCACACGTAATTCATTCAGTAGGTTCTTATTGAGCACTTACTATATGCCTCGCACCATTATAGGCTCTGCTGATTAACAAACCTAACTCCCTGTTGTCACGTAAAAAATTAGGTGAACACTTCCAGTTTCTTCCATCAGTTGGCCAAACGAAAGGATTAAATCTCCTTACTGACTAGGGAAGATAATTAGGGACATATTGAGAAAGCATTTCCCAAACATCTTGCAAGAATTAAAAATATAGGAACTGTATAATAGGTGAACATAAATGATGAAAGCACAGATCCCTGAGAACTTTATAAATATGCTTTTTTCATTCAGAATTTAAGGCTTTGGCTTTGATTTAAAATTAAGTGATGTCTCTCAAAATTAGAAATAGAGCCAAGAATTTATGTTGAATAAGGTTAGTTTGACTCAGTAACACAAAGGGAAGGGTAATGAGTTGGCTAAGGGTTTAAGTAGCAAAAGAGGTTATTTTTTGAGGATTATATAAATATCCTTTAATAAATATCCTTTAACAGAGTATGACCAATATTATTCAATCTTTTTGATCACTTTCACATAACTTCCTCATTGAACATATCTTTGTATTTGTTCTTAATGTCATTAAAATGTTACAAAGAAACTCTGTACAATTCATTCAAAGTGCATGAAGTGAATCCATCAGATAGCTAATGCCATCAGAATGAGAAGTTAAATATCTGATTATCCTTGGTACTAAAGAAATGTAAATAAACAAGTTTAAGGTAAATGATGTATACGCCTCTATGTGCAACATAAATATTTATGTGCTAATCCAGTGTCCTCAGCAGCATCCCTGAAGGGAAATTCTTTTTATATCTTATACATGTCTTAAAGTATTTCTATTCAACCTGAAGCACAGATACACATTACATCTTCTGTTTGGGAACAGTTCTATTTCTTGCCAAAAAGCTTTCATTTCTGGTAATGCCATGATAAGTAGTACCTCTTTGATGATATGGATTAACTGAGGTTAACAACTTTTCTTAGGATGCGCATATAGTGATGTACATATATTAATGGAGAGAAACAGCAACAGAAAACAAATGTGATATTCATTTTAAATGTAGTTTTGAATGCACAAAGGAACTGGTAAAACTCAGCAATGTCCATAGACTTAGACCTTTCTCTCCTGTGTTTAGTTGTGGACATAGGGCATAGTGGAATTAAACCACCAACAATGACCTTTCATTATGGTCTTCTCTACGGTCGGTTAAAAGGCATAAAGTTTGTTTTGGGTGATTGGAATTGAGATATAATATAATGCTTGCAAGCGCCCTCTGGAGCTTTTTTCCTTTAAGCCTCCAGTAATGCCTACTAAATGTGTGACTTTAGGCAAGATACTTAACTTTTCTGTACTTCAATTTGTTTGTTTTTAATCAGCAAAATAGGTATAATAGTATCTATTTCATTAAAAACATCGACTTCATAAGTGTCTTGTGAAAATAGAATAAGACTATATACATAGAAGTGCCACAAATACTGTAAATGTTTTTGCTATTATTAAAATGCCATTAGCTTGCTGATTTTTATTTAAAAACAACAACGACAACAATTTTTCCAGGTATAATTGAAGCCAAGTGTCTTTCTTCCTTTCAGTATGGTTATTTAATTTTGGTTCTCACTTCAGTAGTGTTTTTCTGCATTCTTATCTTTCTTGCCTCGAAAAATGAAATGGCTCAAGTAGGAGTACAAGGATGAGAATGGAGAAAAACAACTTTTTAACCATTTTTCAAAGAGAGTATTAAGTCCCCTCAAAAGAACCATGGTCATCATGCCTATTGATCTCATTTTTCTTTCATGCCTTATTTAGGTTGAAGCTCAACAAGTACAAGTGGTTTCTATGTAAATTCTGTATTGTACTAGGTGCGATACTGTAACATAACTAAAGCTCAACACTGTGATCCCAGAACACAGCTTTTACCTTGCTTGCCTAAGTCCACATTTTATAGTTGAAGCTTATACATCTATTAGCACAATTTCACTCATCTCAGTTCAGTATTTGTGAAATTATTCCTTCTTTCACATTGAGTCTCTAATAAACACATTCTCCTTCCAAAAATTTTAGGAATACTCATAACAGTTCAGACATTGTTGCCTACTGTATTTTTTTATTGCTTACTGTATTAAGAGAACATGGAACAGATTGCCTAATATTTGGATAGCAGAAAACTTTTTGATAATCTTCAGTTCTTCATCTGAAAAGTAGGGATAATGGCTCTGTACTATATTAAAAAATAATATGAATTAAATACTGAGCACAGTGCCTGATAAATAATAAGCAGTCAGTGAAAATATTGTATTTAATATTACTCATAAACTTGAAATTATAACTCACTCAGTGATGTCCCCCAGATGTCATCTTGAAGGAGGCAGATATGTGTGTTTTCTACTTTGCAACAACTCCTCTCTGTCAATCATGGTGTTGGACAATTGATAATTTTATCTCAAATTTGTCTAGTAATTTACCATTTAGTTATTAATAGTCTCATTAATGGTGAATTAACTAAGACTGAGATTAATGTGGGCAAGGTAAGTTTGGCATAAATGAAGATAAGGATTTGAATTCAGGACTATGATTCCAAATCTCAAATTGTTTCTGTGTTGTACACATCTGTCTTTGATAATTAAATACACAAATAATTAAACCCAAAGATTTGTGCTAAGTTCTGCCTATGTCCTTACTGAACAATCATAATAGAGTCTAAACTGATCTCTTTGTTTTCATTTTTTCTCCCTGGTGATCTATCCAACACCCTTGAACAGAGATATTTGGAAAGTACTTTTTTGATGATGTTTTTTCTTGCTTAAATATCTTCTCCAGCTGCCTACTGTCTACTGAATTGAGAATAAAGGGATAGAAAATGACTATGTGTGGGATGCCTGGATGGCTCAGTGGTTGAGCATCTGCCTTTGGCTTAGGACATGATCCTGGAGTCCTGGGATCGAGTCCCACATCGGGCTCCCTGCAAGGAGCTTGCTTCTCCTCTCTGCCTGTTTCTGTGTCTCTCATGAATAAATAAATAAATAAATAAATCTTTAAAAAAAAAGAAAATGACTATGTGTATAATTACATCTTCAAATTTTTATAATTCAAGCTGTCATATCTCCTAGTTTTTCTGGCTTAGTAATATTTTACCTTGAGTCATTAAAGTTTTAAGTCTGAATCTTTTTTTTTTTTTTAAGATTTTATTTATTCATGAGAGGCAGAGAGAGAGAGAGAGAGAGAGAGAGGCAGAGACACAGGCAGAGGGAGAAGCAGGCTCCATGCACCGGGAGCCCGACGAGGGATTCGATCCCGGGTCTCCAGGATCACGCCCTGGGCCAAAGGCAGGCGCCAAACCGTTGCGCCACCCAGGGATTCCAAGTCTGAATCTTTGAACTGAATTTTTTTTTTTTTTGCTGGCAGATAAACAGACATATACATCAATAGAACATCTAAAAATGGGCCCACAACTCTTATGGTTAACTTATCTTTGACAAAGCAGGAAAGAATATTTAACAAAAAAAGACAGTCTCTTCAAGATGGTGTTGGGAAAACTGGACAGCAACATGCAGAAGAATGAAACTGGACCACTTCTTTACACCATACACAAAAATATCTTTAAAATGGATTAAAGAGGGCAGCCCGGGTGGCTAAGAGGTTTAGCACCACCTTCAGCCCTAGTCATGATCCTGAAGACCCAGGATCGAGTCCCATGTCGGGTGGGCTTCCTGCATGGAGCCTGCTTCTCCCTCTGCCTGTGTCTCTATCTCTCTCTCTCTGTGTCTCATGAATAAATAAATAAAATATTTTTTTAAAAAAATGGATGAAATACCTACATGTGACAGGACACCTCAAAATCCTAGAGGACAACACAGGCAGCAAGCTCTTTGACATGGACTATAGCAACTTCTTACTAGACACATATCTGGAGGCAAGGAAACAAAAGCAAATACAAACTATTGAGACTTCAGCAAGATAAAAACTCTGCAGAGTGAAGAAAACATTCAACAAAACTAAAAGGCATTCCTTTTTTAGAATGGGAGAAGATATTGGCAAATAACATATCTGATGAAGAGTTATATCCAAAATCTATAAAGAACACCAAATGCAACACCAAAAAATCCCAGATAATCCAATTAAGAAATGAGCAGAAGACACGGATAGACGTTTTTCCAAAGAAGACATACAAATGGTAAGAGACAGGCATATGAAAATATGCTCAAAACCATTCATCATCAGGGAAATGCAAATCAAAACCATGATGAGATATTACCTCATACCTATCAAAATGGCTAAAATTAACAACATAAGAAATAACAGATGTTTCTCTGCAACAGAGGATGCAGAGAAAAGGGATCCCTCTCACACTGTTGGTGGGAATACAAACTAGCGCAGCCACTCTGGAAAACAGTATGGAGGCTCCTCAAAAAGTTAAAAGTAGAAGCTCTACAATCCAGCAATGCACTACTAGGTATTTACCCAAAGGATACAAAAATACTGATTCAGAAGGGCGCATACACCTTGATGTTTATAGCAGCATTATCAACAATAACCAAATTATAGAAAGAGCCAAAATGTCCATTGGTTGATAAATAGATAAAGAATACGTGGCATATGTATACAACGGAATATTACTCAACCATCAAAAAGAATGAAATCTTGTCATTTACAGTGACATGGATGGAGCTAGAGAGTATGATGCTAGGTGAAATAAGTCAGTCATAGAAGGACAAATGCCATATGATTTCACTTGTATATGGAATTTAAGAAACAAAATAGATGAACATAGGGGAAGGAAGAAAAAAGAGAGAGATAAGGAGGCAAACCATAAGAGACTATTAACTATAGAGAACAAACTGAGAGTTGCGGGAGGGGTGCAGGGAGATGGGCCAAATGGATGATGGGCCTTAAGGAGGACACTTGTTGGGATGAGCACCGGGGGTTATATGGAATTGATGAATCACTAAATTCTACTCCTGGAACCAACATTACACTATATGTCAACTAACTAGAATTTTAAACAAAAACTTGAAACAAGCAACCAAAAAAAGAAAAGTTCTTTTGCTTGAAATATCCCTTGCCCAGACATCTATGTGTCTCATGTCTTGATTTCATTCAGGTGACCACTGAAAAATCATCTCAGAGAGGACTTCTCTGATTAATTTTAAAAAGCCTATATCGCATTCTATCCCTTTATTCTTTGTTTTATTGTTGTTGTGCTTATCATTATGCAAATTATTATATATATTAATTTATTTTGTCTCTTCCATTAAAATGAACTTCATTTTAACTTAACATTAATTTAATTTCAGATACATGGTAGGTATCAAGTAATCATCTGATGAATAAATGAACTTAACATTTAACTTAAGAGTTGCCTTTCTATAAATGATTATTATCATTTATAGATGTTTCAGTATTTTATCGCACAGACCTCTGTCAAGTTGAATTACAAGTTTGTATCAAAGGTGTATTCAGTTGTTTTCATTATTTTCCATATATACATACAGCTAAACAGGAGACAAAGCTGCATAGTATAAATTTCTCAAGGAAAGAAGCTGTGTCTCGCATTGATTTAATAGAACATTCAATTTTTTCTTGTTCACTGCAGTGGATCAGCATCGAAGGGAAATAAATGCTCCTCTAAATTCACCCAGACAGAGACATTCTAACTCTAAAAATTTATCTTTTACATCAATTTTATTTTTTTTATTTTAATTTTAATTTTTTTGAGGGAGAGAGGGAAAAAAGAGAATCTTAAGCAGGTTCCATGCCGAGTGTGGAGCCAGACACAGGGCTCAATCTCATGACCCTGAGGTTATAACCTGAGCTGAAATCAAGAGTTGGTTGCTTACCTGACTGAGCCACCCAGGGCCCCCTTTAACTTTAACATTTTAACTGGAATCAGTTTATAGAGTATCTGCATCACAACTTTTAGTTGGTATTAGAATGATCCCAAGGAGAGTTAGTCATGACCCATGGAATAGTTTTCTTCACAGAGAGAACTTCCCATCGTAGCTTTGTCACCATTAATTTGTATTTAAATATTTAAAAATCTAGTGTAAAGGGTAGAAAGGATTATTAATAAAACTACTCCATCAGGTGATCCCTGGGTGGCTCAGCGGTTTGGCACCTGCCTTTGGCCCAGGGCACGATTCTGGAGTCCCGGGATCGAGTCCCATGTCGGGCTCCTGGCATGGAGCCTGCTTCTCCCTCCTCCTGTGTCTCTGTCCTTCTCTCTCTCTATGTCTATCATAAGTAAATAAATAAATATTAAAAAAAACTATTCCATCAATGAGCATTTTAGTAAAATTTTTGTTATAAATTAATGTTTTAGTTTCACTTGATGGAACTACAGATAGGATAGGTTAGTCACAGTAATATTAACACTGAAAACTCATCCTTTCAAAACCTGTTTTACAGGCTTATAATAACAAAGTAATATCATTTTGGTCTCTTTTAGATACACTTCCATTTCATTATTAAAAACAGAGTCATGGCAATATAATGACCAAATGTCATGGTAGCCTCTGATATTTAAAATAAGTTTGTTTACTTGAAAATTAAATGTTTGACAAAGCACACACACATTCACATATTGAACAATAATTTAGTAAACAAGTTTTTAATGCTAGCAATGTTCTATTAGTATTCATTCCCCTTTCACCTTTTTTTATTGAACAAATAGTCACCTACTATGTGGTATAGGCCTAAGGACCTGTCGGTAAACAAAACAGATAGTCTCACTCTCATGAAGCTACAGTGAATGTTCTAATAGAATCAGACAGATAGATAAGTTAAAAAACATATAGCATATCAGATGTAATAACTCCTATTGGGGAAAAATAAGGCAACTTATGCATAATAGTAAACTAGGTTGCAGGTGTAAAATATTTAATAGAGTGGTTAAGGAAACTCTCACTGTGAAGCTGGCCTTTGAGCAAGACCATATTAAAGTGAAGAAATAAGACATTAAGACATGCACATGGTAGGGAAAGGTTCTCTTAAGCAGAGCCAATATCTTGTGCAATGACTCTAAATCAGGAATGTGCCTACTGCGTTTAAGAAATAGCAAGTGGTAGACATAAATAACTTGATTATTTTAACTGCTTCAAAAGATAATTGTATAAAGCAAAATTGGTAACAACATATTATGAGCTTTATACACTGTGGGATTTATAACATGAGTAAAACTAAAATGTTTTCCAGGAATAGCCCAAGGGATGGGAGAAGAAAATGGAAGAATGCAGTATAAGCTTACTATACTATAATATTATTTGAAAATAAATTGTAATAACTTAAGATGTATATTATAAATCATGGAGAGGAAGTTAAAACTTTAAAGAAAGCATTATAAGCAATAGTAGTGATAAAGTGGAAAAAATAAATAGCTGACTAGTCCCAAAGAAAGCAGAAAAGAGTAAAAAGGGAAAAAAGAACAGATGAAACAAATATAAAGCAATTAGCAAGATGGTTAGATTTAAATACATTGTGATGAGCACTGGATGTTGTCTGTAAGTGATGAATCTAAATTCTACTCCTGAAACTAGTATTACACTATATGTTAACTAACTTCAATTTAAATAAAAAAGTGAAACAAAATAAATACATACAAATATTCATACAACCATATCAATAATGACATTAAAGGCAAATTATTTTTAAAACTCTGATTAAAAGGCAGAAGTTATCAGACTGGTTATAGAAACAAGACCCAACTATATTCTGTCTACAAAAACGCTACAATACATGTAAAGATATGTTAAAAGTAAAAGGATAGAAAAATTCTATATTATACAAAACTAAACAAAAGAAAGGTATAGTGACCTTATTAATAATTTGACAAATATGGACTACAAATCAAGGGACTTCCCAAGAACTAAAGATGATGCATAATAATAAAGGGGGTCATTTAACCAACATAACAATGATATAACATTCCTAAATGTGTGTGCAGCTAATAACAGAGCTTCAAAATACCTGAAGCAAATACCATCATAATTCAGAGGAGAAATAGACAAATGCACATTTATAGTTTGAAACATCAATACTCTTTAATAATTGATAGAACTGATAGACTGAAAATCAGAAAGGAAATAAAATATCTTAGGAACATTATCAATCAACCATTTTGCCCTAGCTAATATTTCCAGAATACTTCACCGAATAGTAGCATAATATATATTCTTTTCATTGCATATAGAACATTTACCAAGAAAAAACACAATCTGGTTCATCCTCGACAAATTAAAAAATAATAGATTCATTAACCTACAAATTGATAACAGGAAGATATCCGGAAAATCCCTCAAATATTGGAAAGTTAAATAACAGCCTTCTCAATGACTTATGAATTAAAAAGAAGTCACAGTTAGAAATATTTTGAATAGGAAACACTGGGTAGTTCAGTCGACTAAGTGTCTGCCTTTGGCTCAGGGCATGATCCCAGGATTCTGGGAACAAGCCCGTCAGGTTCTCTGCCTCCCCCCTCCATTCATGCACTCTCTTTTTTAAATAAATAAATAAATAAATAAATAAATAAATAAATAAATAAATAATAAAATCTTGGGAAAAAATAAATATTTTGAATTTAAAGAAAAATAGGTATCATTTAAAATTTGTGGGTTGCACCTAACGCAGTGCTTAAGAAAAAATTATAGCTTTAAATTCTCTTATTAGAAAATAATAAAACAGTAATCTGGCCTCTACCTTAAGACACTAGAAAAAAGTAGAGCAAAGTAAACGAAGAAAAAGTTAAAAAAGGAAATAACAAAGAGAAGAGCAAAAAGCTAATGAAACTGAAAATAGAAAAACAGTGAAATCAATTATCACCGAAAATTTGAAACAACCATATATCCATCAGCTAGTAAATGGATAAAGTAACTGTGGTATAGCCATGCAATATACTCCTCTCAGAAATAAAAACGAACACATTGTTATCTATGCAACAAGGAAAAATCTCACACAAAAAACTAAGAAAGAAGCTAGACACAAAAGAGTACTGTTTGATGCCATCTGTATGACACCTAAAAAAGACAAAATTATAGGAACAAAATTCAGACCAGTGATCATCAGAGACTAGAGCAGGAATTGAAGATCAACTATCAATGTGCACAGGTAACTTTTTAAGGTAATGCTTATAGTCTATATCTTGATTTTATACATTTGTCAAAACTCACAGAACTGTGCAACTCAATCCTCTGGAACATCATGTCTAATTATATTGACTGCACTCAAGGAAAATGCTAATGGACACAGAATAGGCCCAAAGAAAGGAAACTAAAATGATCAAAGGGGCTCCTAGAGTTGCCATATGAGCTTGGAGTAGACATATTAGACTCTAATCCGGAAAAAGTTAGGACTGAGCAGTGTCATTATTAAAAACTTGTTTACCAGATTTCAAAGTGTTAAAAACAGTGATCATCCCTTTAAAATAGAATTAAGCCAAAGAGAAATTAGGACTTCTGAAATAGATAATACATTTATGAAACTTATTACAAGTGGATGTGCTGATAGGAAACATGATGGAGAAAAAGAGAATTTGTATACATTTATAAATATTTAAACCATAGGGGCACCTGGGTGGCACAGTTGTTTAAGCGGCTCACTCTTGTTTTTGGCTCAAGTCCTGATCTCAGATGTGTGAAATCCAGCCCTTTTACAGGGGCTTAGTGTATAATCTGCTTTCAGATTCACTGTCCCTCTCCCTCTGCCCCTTCCACTCATGTTCCCTCTCTCTAAAAAAAAATAAATAAATCCTCAAAAATATATATATTGAAACCATAAATGGCAACTAAAAAATGTTGTAGTATATTTAATCTATAGTGTTGATAACAGGAAGACAACGCAGATTATTAAATGATACGTCTCCTGAAGTTGCCATTGGCAACACATTATTAGGCTGGATGGGCTCTTACAAATGAAGTTCATGGCCAGACAAATCTTCAACAAAAATGATTTATGTAGACATAAGAAAAGAAGTGCTGATTTTCTTCTGTAACATATATCTTGGTGGGGTCCATGCATCTGTGACAAGCATTCTGGGAAAATCCTGCATATATTTTGCTTGCTATGTTTTCGTGTTAGGATCTTCCTTCTTAGTAAGATGATCACTAGATGAAAGGTTCAGCAAGGCGTGGGCCATTCTATTTCCACATGTTAAATTATGACAAGGAGGGAGAGAAAAATCATAAAAGACACACTTCACTTAAATCTTGCCCTGTGGCATAAGAACTTTTCAGTGCTTGTTACTTTGAAATGTCTGTTCTAGAGAGTTGAGGAAACCTATCACTTTCCCAACTGGAAAATGGAAGTTTGTAATTAGAAATCTTTATTTTTCAGTTATCTTGGGTATCTGAAGGTATCGCGTAAAGATTCCTTGAACTTACTCTCAAGGGAAAAAAAAAACAGTATTCATATCATGTTCATAGACTGAACAGTCAAATCTCTTTTTGTATTCTTCTGTTAACATGATAGTAGGTAAAGGCACCTTCTTGAAATTTTGAACAAATATTTGTCATAATAAAAAGAGAAAGATATTACCAAAAAAGAACTCTGAATACCTAATACAGGTAATACCCAATAATTATTTAATGTTATCTTGAATACAAAGTTGGGCATCTTCACTGAAAAACTTTTCTGGTTCATGTTTTCCTCTTTCATTGAGCTATAAAAAGAACTACTAATTACCATTGATCCTTTACCAAAAATTTTCTTGAAGCACATCCCTACATTTATTTCATCCCCACATAATTTGTGTTAGCTAATCCTGATAGTTCCATTCCCCTGACCAATGGTTGTTCAAGAGTGAACATGCCAATTCATTCTGGTCCATTATGTAGGAGGGGAAGTTGGTTGAGGATTTCTAGGAAAGACTTCCTTTCTTTTAAAATAAGTCAAACTAAGAGATGGTCCCTTTTCCTTTCCTCCGGACACTGTGTGTCACATTGAAAATGTAATTGAAAATTCCTAAACTAATACTCATATTCAAATGTTCATTCCACAGCCTTAAGTATCTTTCAAGAATATGGAAAGGGCTTTTGATTTTGTTTTGGGGTTTTTTTCGCCAAACTTAAAGACTCAATTCAAGCTCTATCTTTCCCCTGTGTTTGATAGTTCAGGCATGGACTTTTGTTTTTATTGTTTTGTTTGGTTTTGGTTTTTTAGATTTTATTTCTTTCCTTGAGAGAGAATGAGTGGTGGGGAGGGGCAAAGGGTGATAAAGAGAGACAAACTGCCCTCTGAGCAGGGACCCGACTCAGGGCTCCATCCCAGGACTCAGAGACCATGATCTCAGCTGAAGGCAGAGGCTTAGTGAACTGAGCCACCCAGGCACCCCAAGACACAGGCTTTAGTATTACATGCATACAAAAATATTTAAAAAGAAAATTCTGTAACCCACTGAAGAAAGAAACTTTGTCATATTTTATACAGTTTGGAAACACCCATTGTAAATGTTTGATATGCTAATTACAAATATTTCTAGCAATTCTTTGAAATCAGTCTTAAGGATTTTTCTTGGTAAAGAATTCTAATACTTATATATCATTAAAAAATAATTATTGAAAATTTTTACTGGTTGGAGGTTGAATGGTTAACCAGATATATCCATAGAGTTTACTGCCTGGGGAGAAATGCAAACTTTAAAAAATATGTATATAATTACCACAATGGAGAATGCTAAGGAAAATCCAAAGTGCTTTTTTATGCATATAACATGGAAATTTTATCTAGTATAGGGGATCAGGGAAGATTCCTCTGAAAACATTTAAACCAAAACCTCAAGGATGATCTACTTAGGTGAAGGTTAGAATGAAGAGCTCAGGCAGAGGAAGCAGCAATGTTGGGTGAGTTGAAGTTTGGCAAACTCAAATACTGAAATAAGGTGAGTATGGATGAAACACAGTGATTATGAAAGAGAACAGTCTTTGCAGTAGCAAAAAGATAAAATAATTCCACAAACATTTTTGTCTGTAAGCATACAAAATGAGCTGCATAAATCTGGGTAATATTATATAAAGTTAATTAGTGACTAAAAATAAAAATATACAAAGTTCTTCACATTTACTCTGAATATTTTTAAAATTTAGTCACTGTAAAAATATAAGAAAAACAGTATTAACATGGATACTATATAGACAAAAGGTATGCAAATTCCAAATTACTGTGTAATCATTATATATAAACATCCTGGCATATTATTAACATTCTTCTATTCTTTCCACCTATATTTTAAATTATTATTTTATATTATTCTATTTTTCTGTTCAGCCATTGATTACATGCTAACTTATTTTTTGTTTATGTGTGTAAATATTATTTCTCCAAGATTGTAAACTCCTAAAGGGCAGAAGTTTGTCTTCTGTTTTCATATTTCCAAAAGGCCCTTGTATGGCAGTTATTTAGAAAATCTGGCTGCTTGGAAAATTTCAGTTATGAATGAGTCACAATGAACTCCAGATTCACACTTTGCCAGTATTTCCTGAGGACAAAGAGGACATAAATCAACATTTGACACACAACAATTAGGAACAACCATAATAACTTCCCAGAATCGAGTCTAGAATATCTGATCTGAGGTTTTATTTTGTCCCCAAGGCTGTAGAAAAATAATAGCACATGTCATCTAATGGCAAGGAGAACAACAAGAATTTCCCATTAAATTTTTGAACTTTAAATCAGGTAATAGTCAAGGCATTCACTTTTCCCTCAAATATGAATGAATCTCTCTTAAAATATTGACCTAAAATGAATCTCTCTTAAAATATTGACCTAAAAAAATTGAAAAGAAAACGCTAAATTACTTGAAAGTGCATATCACTTCCCTTCTACAACTCATCCAACTGATTGGATCTATGCCAGGTCCGTATCTTCCCTGTCAATTCTTTTGTTTTGTTTTATGAAATAGTCTAATGACCTCTTAATAAATTTTCTTTTTAAGCCCATTTCTTTCAACCAAAATGATTTCACTCATCATCATTCAACACAGCATAATGGGCTTCTTGGGAAATCACATCCTGCTACTTGTGACTGAGTTTGGAAAAATATCTTAGGGGACAGAATTAAAATGGTGTTAGTGACTAAAAAAATTCATAATCTGCTAAGCTTACAGTCACCTGACAAATAGTTTGTATATTTGTGAAACATTCTGGTATGCCAATCTTAAAAAATCTTCAATATTTTGTCTACTATTCAAAGACTAGTTATAGAATGCTGTTACAATAAATTTGAACTTGGAATAAATAATAAATAAATAAATAAATAAATAAAACCAGACAGAATGTGCTATTGCTACGTAATTTCTGACAAAATAAATAATTAAATGCATACATATATTTTTTTAATTTTTTAAGAGTTATGTATTTATTTTAGATAGAGAGCTCATGTGGAAGGGGGAGGAGCATAAGAAGGGGAAGAGAGAAATTTTAGCTGACTGTGCATTGAGCACAGAACCTGACAAAGGGCTAGATCTCATAACCCTGAGGTCATGACCCTGAGATCATGACCTGAGCAGAAACCAAGAGTTCAATGCTCAACCAACTGTGCCATGCATGTGCCCCTAAATATATATTTTTTAAATGCAGTTACTCTTGATAAGCAGCCAGTGTTATTTACTTAGCTTCCTGTATGACTGACTGGTATAAGGTTTATATTTCAGTGGTATTTTGCAATCTAGTTTAGTGGGAGGAGGTATGATTAAGATATAAATGTCCTAGATAAAAGAGATCAACAATATTCTCATTTGCAATTAATATAATTTGCATATTAAATAAACAAAATTAACATGTCCCAGAATCTTTCTGTCACATTTCTGAAGGGCCATGTGTGGAAGAGGTAATGAGTAAGTTGGAGTGCTAGATTGGATAAAAAGAAGTTCAAAACCTTCTCATTCTCAGAATTTTCCCCTCATATGTTCAATTGCCTTATTATGGACAAATTAAAGTATCATGCAACTCAAATGCTATTTCATTAGTTTTGTACTTTTTCCAAGTAGCCATTTTTTATTTTTTGAAGGTCTGAGTATACATTAAGTAGTTCATTAATAAGTAGTTAATTTTTGTAATAAAACCATCTAATTCCCAGTAGTTTAAAGAAATACTGTGTAGCTATGGAATTACATAAAGTCAGTGGATTTTAACTTCTGAACTTTTTTAACTTCTGAACTTTTAAAGAAATCTTAAAAACTGTGTATATAGTTTAAACAGTGTAAATATTAAATTTTGTCTGTGTAAGAATACCTAAGACTCCATTATTTTATTTTATAATCTGATAGATTCTACTTCAATTTTTAAAAATGAATCAATGGAAATTTACTTCTATATTTGCATGAAAATCCATTAAATCAATTTATTATAACAATACATCTGGCTACAGATAAAACTCTAAAAAGGAATTACAGCCAGATAAAAAAGCTCATTTCATAGCTGCATGAATAATAATAGCCATATTTTAAGTATCCTATAGGATTTGGAACTCAGTTCCCATGTATTTTCTCCTATGCAATTAAAGAGTTTAGTACTATTAACACAACATTAGTATATGAATCAAAGAAAATGCAATTCTACTGGGCAGATTCCATTCTAAATATTTTTATTTAATTTACTCTAGTGAATAAGTAACACATAATTAAGGCAGATAATCCAGTTCCAGGCACCCAGAACAACTCCTAATATATTAGACTTGAATCAAAGTACATTTTATTTAAAAGGTATTAAATCATTGCCAGAAAGACAGTCATGAATATAGCACCCTTTATCCCCATTAGTTTAGAGATAAGCATATTGAGCATTTCCTGAGTTCCTAATCCACTTAAAAAAATTTTTTTTGAGGGAACGTAGGTTGATTATTGAACTTGAATTCTGGTTTACAAATTTCACATATAAAGGTATGTAGCTTAGCTCATTTGAATTGGGTAGTAAGAATACAGTCAGTTGACTTTACTATGTTCCCTGATAATTAATTGCAACTCTACCTCAAATTTCCAACTAATGGAGAGCCCTGGGAGAGTCAGGACAAATCACACAATACAAATAGATCAACACAACACTACAAGAAATGATTCAAAATCCAGAAGTGTATGAACAAAGCCATTCTCAAAGCCAGTTAGTAAGCTGTATCCTTCCATGTTGCTACAGTTTCATTATAAGTAATGTTTAACATTATTTTAAAAGCTGTTGTCAGGAAGAGAAAGATGACAGCTGACAAGTTAAATAAATAGCAGTAAAGAGAAATGAATGGTTTTGTCCATTTTAAAGGAGTAGTAAGTGCTAACTAAATTCTTGCAGCTCTTGTTGGTTCAAAAGGTAAAGAATGCAGGAGCAGTCTTAAACAGGAAATAGTTGCCCCAAAAAAGATGAATCATGGAAGGTGAAGATTCTAAGTTTATATTTTCCTCTAAAGAGGACTTATTTCTTGAAATGACTTTACTGAAAGTTCAAAAAGGTGAAGAAGGTACTTTTCTCAACAATTTTATCTGATAATACCCTATGTACCCAAACACAATAACCTATGAATTAATATGTTCTTAAAAGTGACATGACGTATAAGCAATAGAAAAATACAGAAAAATAAATTCATCCCTCCTCTATCTTTCCAGTAGCAGAAATGGTGGCCAGTGGCACTAAGGCAATCAAAGTTTGAGATTCCAAATGAAAGTATAATCAGGGGCTAGTAACCGTCAAGGAGAAAGATGACTATGGAAGGATGAATGATAGGAGGAAGGAGAAGGCAGATGGCAGGGCCATAATGGGGCAGGAAATGCCTCACTGACTTAGTAGAGAGGAGAGCTAAAATGATAACATTGACGTAGTTTCGAGGCGGTGTCTATGCTAATATGTCCAACCCTGTCTTTAACAGGTCTCTACAACTTGTTCATGACTACACGTATGACCAAAATCATGAGTTCAGGGTGAAAGATGGGAGTAACATGACTGATCTGACTTCTCTCTAGAGATTTTATTTATTTATTTCAACTAAAAATTTTGAAATACTATTTTATTTATTTATTTGTTTGTTTGAGAGAGAAAGAGAGAATGAGCAGTGGGAGAGGCATGGGGAGAGGGAGAAGCAAACTCCCAGCTGAGCAGGCTCAGTCCCAGGATCCTGAGATCATGACCCAAGCCGAAGGCAGAAGTTTAACTGACTAAGCCACCCAGGTGCCCCTAACTGACTTGATTTTTAAACTATTTTTTAAAACTTTAATCAAGATGAAGCCATAGATTCTTGCTTTGTATCGCTTCTCTTATGATTTCCCACTGCCACTAAAGGTCTCATTCATTCTAGGCCCTTTCGCTTATTCAGGTTTGTTTGATTATGAAAAGAAGCAATGCAGAGCATATGCAAGAAACTGTCAATGGATGAAAAACGGGTCTCGAGATACACGCAAATTAAGGCAAATATTTGACACCTTGTAGATCAAATAGGTAACTGGATTCTCCCCGCCCCACCCCACCCACGCCTCTTTTACTTAGAGTAGTATATAGACACACCCTACAATCTGTTTTGCACTGGATTTTTTTAAAACTGTTTTCAGGAGTTAATACTTGCCAACTTGCTTTACCTTATCTCACCTTTATGAGATGTACGCTCAAAGTTATTTGACATTCTTGTATCTAAGCCAGTGTTTTTTAGATAGTATGAAGGATTTTTCAAATGTTGACTTGATAGTTTCTTTAAATTGTGTAATTTTAAAGTTGTATAAGTTATACCATATATGTATACTAGGATAAATGAAATAAGACCTGGAAGAGATTTGATTAGTTTGAACCATATGAAATTTCTTGTATTAAGTCGTTTTTAACCCATAAAACGGCCATTTCATATGGTTCCCACTATAGATCACACTACTGTAATTTTCTATAGTTATATTTTAAATTAATTTATTTTATATAAAATACCTAAGTTGTAGGCTGCTATCTTTACCCAATGATAATGTTACATAAATTACTGAATGCCTTGGGGTGCCTGGGGGCTCAGTGGCTGAGCATCTGCCTTTGGCTCAGGCCATGATCCCGAGGTCCTGCATGATAGAGTCCTTCATTAGTCTCCCCATGGGGAGTCTGCCTCTCTCTCTGCCTGTCTCTGTCTCTCTCTCTTTGTCTCTCATGAATGAGTAAACAAAATCTCAAAAAAAAATTTACTGAATGTCTTAAAGTAGCCTATTTTCAAATATTAGACAATAATAAGCAATTAATTATAAAATCTTTAAAATTTTGCAAAATAATTCAAAGACAAATACATTTTAGTACTGGCAACTACAAGAAATCAGTTGAAAGTCAAAGTTTAGTCATATACACTATTGGAAGAAAATATAATGTGCAGAATCCAAAACAGCAAGTGCAGCAAGTATTTCTCATGTCTTTGAATTGGCTTCTCAACTTGAATTTTGAATGTGCGTGTTCCTGAAATGTTAAGCATTCAAATGCTTCATAAATAGTGAAATAATATAATGAATATATGATTCAAGGGCATAAAGAATTTCTTGCTATTTTCCCCCTAAATTTCCATGCATTATCCTAACACATCTAACTCCACAGTACTCCAAAAACACAATACCCTTTTTAAAGACTACTGAGAGGATCCCTGGGTGGCGCAGCGGTTTGGCGCTTGCCTTTGGCCCAGGGCGCGATCCTGGAGACCCGGGATCGAATCCCACATCGGGCTCCCGGTGCATGGAGCCTGCTTCTCCCTCTGTCTATGTCTCTGCCTCTCTCTCTCTCTCACTGTGTGACTATCATAAATAAATAAATAAATAAAAAAAATTTAAAAAAAAAAAATAAAGACTACTGAGAGTAACTGGACACAGCAACACAGAACTATTTTCTTGGTCAAGGTATTGATTTCCATGTCTTCCTACACTTGTTGAATAGTGTTAAAAGGGTTAGATCCTATTGAGATCTTCTTTAAGGATAGTGGGAGACTTTTTCAATATTTAATGTTTTCAAATGCATTTCACAAATTAGCTTTCATTTATCTGCAAATGAAAGTAGGCCATAGAGTGTTATCATATAAACAAAAAGTCTACTTTAAAAAAAAAAAAGCCAGCAGTTATCACCACCAGCATTATCACTGATTCTAGACCTCTGATTATTGTAGCACACAGCACAACATCTGGAGGCAGCTGACCTTTAGAATGCTGGAAAGGCCTTCTACAGGCACCTTAATTGCCAGATTGAAGGAATTCTATGAGAGGATGGGGTATTGTCTTTTAGAAGGCAGTGTGTTTATTAAATCAGATACCACAAAAAAAAAGAAAGAAAGAAAGAAAGAAAGAAAGAAAGAAAGAAAGAAAGAAAGAAGAAAGAAAGAAAGAAAGAAAGAAAGAAAGAAAGAAAGAAAGAAAGAAAGAAAAAAGAAAGAAAGAAATTATTAAAAGAAATAAGGCTAAATAGAAAAAGGTTTTGGAAAAAAAATACAAAATCTTTACCTCAGACATACACATTTTAAATTTATTGCCATTTGTTTTAGTTGCTTATCATGTCTCTTCTAAATTGTAAACACCATAAAAGTAGAGGATATTTGTTGTAGTCATGTACAGGTCTATGTGTATGTTTATTTATGTGCATGTGATATGCACACATGATATGAACTCACAATAGATAGCAATGTGTATGTATAATATGTATAATCACATATATATATTATGTGTGTATGTAATGTGCTACTGGTATGTTATAAGTTAGAATAATAATCATTTGTTGAATTAATGAATAAATAAAACTTTAAAATTTAGTCTATAGGCATTTATGTGATGCTTTCATCTCTTCTACAATAAATCCCTGTCAGCACCATAGCATAAGTTTACTTCAAATGAATTCTCTCCACTACTTAGCTTTTTATTTACCCTCTGAATTACTGGATCTCAAATATCCCCTAGGCCTTCTTGAATAGACATGTAATGAAAAGTAAACTTTGGGTGCCTGGGTGGTGTAGCCTCTTGGGTGTCTGACTCTTGGTTTCAGCTCAGGTCATGAGAATGAGCCCTATTTACTCCAACCTTTCCTCATTTCTCAGTCTCTGTTCTTTAGCTTTAGGTATATGTTACTGTAAGTCAACAAACAAATGTTGAGGGTTTACAATGGGCCAGGCAATGTTTTGGCACTGGGAATACTGAAAGTTGTCTGTTCAACTGTGGGCCTTAATTATAAACAAGCAGTTAAGCATGCAGAGAGGTGTCAAGTATATATAATATTTGTTATTATCATTATTATTATTTTTTTTTTTAGAGAGAGAGTATGGAAGAGAGGCAAAAAAAAAAAAAGGAGAGAATCTTTTTTTTTTTTTTTAAATGAAAAAATGATTTATAATGTTTGGTGTGTAGCAAAACCAATCACATACCAGTTCTATTAAAAGTATTCCAAGTTATATTATAAATATACTAGTGGGTATCTGATTAATTTGACTATGATTGTCTACATTATTCATTTCGGGTCTTAATTCCTTAAGTCTAGAATTTTATTCAATTCCTTTTTTTTTTTTATAGTTATCTTCTTTATTATTATATTTTTTTTTCTTGTCTTTTTTTTTAATTTATTTTTTATTGGTGTTCAATTTACTAACATACAGAATAACCCCCAGTGCCCGTCACCCATTCACTCCCACCCCCCGCCCTCCTCCCCTTCTACCACCCCTAGTTCGTTTCCCAGAGTTAGGAGTCTTTATGTTCTGTCTCCCTTTCTGATATTTCCCACACATTTCTTCTCCCTTCCCTTATATTCCCTTTCACTATTATTTATATTCCCCAAATGAATGAGAACATATAATGTTTGTCCTTCTCCGACTGACTTACTTCACTCAGCATAATACCCCCCAGTTCTATCCACGTTGAAGCAAATGGTGGGTATTTGTCATTTCTAATAGCTGAGTAATATTCCATTGTATACATAAACCACATTTTCTTTATCCATTCATCTTTCGTTGGACACCGAGGCTAAAAGGAGAGAATCTTAAGCAGGCTCCATGCCCAGCACCCAATGTGGGGCTTGCTCTCACAATCTTGAGATCATGACTTGAGCTGAAATCAAGAGTTGGAGGCTTAACCAACTAAGCAACTCAGGTGTCCCTATTAAAGTGATCTTTTGTTAACACGATGGCTGTGTTTCAAGAAATAATTAAGACATACGATGTGAGGTAGGAGAAAAATTTCGCAGTAATTTTAATTAGAATCTTCAAGGAAGATATGGAGTCTAATCAACTGTGAGAAGGAACATTCATTTTAGGCAGAAGAATCAACTTGTACGTAGGCAGTGTCCATGCCATTCCCTTCACTTAGTTCTGCAACTGTACCAAAAGACAGTAGAACCACCAGACTGTTCTGGTCTACCCTAATGGTTCTCAGTCACAAATCTGATCATTTCTTCCTTGTGCTTAAGTTTTTTACTCAATTCTCTTCATAAAGTTTAGAGATTTTAATCTGAAACAAAAGGCGCTTCATAGTCTGATCATGCATTTCTTCTGATAATTTCCAACATCTGTTTGCTACTGTGTGTTAAGTCTCACGACTTTTACACGGGCTGTGTTCTCCCAGTCAAGAATCCCTACTTCCTTCTCCTCCAACTAATTCCAAATAGTTGTTTTTTTTTAGATTACACTCAATTCCTCAGAGAAGCCTTTATAAGATTAAGCAGATATTCCCATAGCATTCTGTTTATACTTATTTTTTCACATTTGTCCAATTGTGCCATCAGGGTGTGGCCTCCTGGCACCGAAGTATCTATATTGCTGGTAACCATATCTCTGATTTCTTCCTCACCTGTAGGAGGCACCAGATATAGGGACTAGTGGAGAAAAAAATCTATAGGATAATTCAAATGGTCTCTAGAGTCTCAAGAAAGTTAATGTCCTCCATATTAACTAGCTATTAAGTCTTTCGAAATCACAGAATTGAAAACGACTTTAAGGCTAATGCAGTGTTTTTAAATGTTTTTGACCATGTTCCACAGTAAGAAATGTTCCACATCACAGCATGGAACACACATGTATGCATAATCATACATCTAAAACAACAGTTCCACAATACAATACTTAGATTTACTAGTTATGATATAGTAAAAATATAACAAAGTTAATATCAGATGTTACTTCCAGTTATTTAACGAAGAAAATAAAACAAAATGAATAATACCAAGATAAACCAAATTATAAATAATAAAATATCTTTGTGCTTACTCACAAAAATTATTTCAAATCTCATTAATGGTGACAACTCCTCCTCCATTTCTATTAATGTGAACTTTCCATACTTCACATATAAAAGAGGTGAAATCTTGAAGGTAAGTGACTTATCCAGACAAATGAGTGCAAGGCTGGATCTAGAACACATCTAAATCTCATGCTAGTACTCTTTCCTACTCTACCACAATGAGAAAAACAAAACTTCTAAGAAGCTGTAGCATCTAATTCATTCATTCTTTGAGCCTGAGACTGTTCTTGAGCAAAATACCTTTACTAAGAAAGTCAATGAACCTACTCCCTAACCTTTTTATCCCTATGGTGCAATCCACTTTTTATTGTTAAAAATAATACTGATCTAGAATCCAATTAAAAAAGATACTCAAGGGTGGCCCCAGGTGGCTCAGCGGTTTAGCGCTGCCTTCAGTCCAAGGCCTGAACCTGGAGACCCGGAATCGAGTCCCACATCTGGCTCCCTGTGTGGAGCCTGCTTCTCCCTCTGCCTGTGTCTCTGCGTCTCTCTCTCTCTCTCATAAATTAACTAATTAATTACTTAATTAATTAGTTAGTTAATTAGTTAATTAATTAATTAATAATCTAAAATAAATAAATAAACATAAAATTAAATTTAAAAGATACTCAAAATCCTCAGAATTATAAGCTCTGGATCAAAGCTGATGACATGGGAACCTGGGTGGCTCACTGGCTGGGCATCTGCCTTCTGCTCAGGGCGTGATCCCAGGAACTAGGATCAAGTCTCACATCAGGTTCCCTGCATGGAGCCTGCTTCTCCCTCTCCCTGTCCCTCTAACTTCTATCTCTGCCTCTCTCTCTCTCTCTCTCTCTCTCTCTCTCTCTCTCTGTGTTTCTCATGAATAAATGAATAAAGTCTAAAAAAAAAAGCTGATGACACTTCAATATAGAAATTTCATGTGTCTGTAATGACACTTTTAGTGTGGTAAAGTGAGTGAATAGCTATTGGGAAGAGTAGAATCAGGCTGATAGAAAAGCAATACTACACAATTCTAAGCAAAATGAGAATGAGAGAACTTCAAGTTCTTTGCTAATTCTTTAAAACTGAAATTGTTTGCATATTATACCTATATGAATGTTTGTTATATATAAAAGTAATTTTTTGTATGCACATTTTTTCCTACTCTGTCCTTATCTCGGTGAATTAGAGATAACACTTTCAGGGGCACATGGATGGCTCTGTTAAATGGTGGATTTTTTATTTTGGCTCAGGTCATGATCTCAGGGTCTCTGGGTTCTGCACTTAATGGGGATCTGCTCTCAACAGGGAGTCTGCTTGAAATTCTTTCCCACTGACCCACCCCCACATTCGTGTTCTCTCTCCCTCAAATAAATAAATAAATAAATAAATAAATAAATAAATAAATAAATATTTTAGAAGAAGAAATAACACTTTCTCATATCTAATAAGAAGTATACCTTTCATGGCATGCCTGGGTGGCTCAGTTGGTTAAGTGTCTGACTCTTGATTTCAACTCAGTCATGATCTCAGAGTCATGAGATTGAGCCCCATGTCAGGTTCCGAGTTCAGTGTGGAACCTGGTTGAGATTCTTTCTCTGTCTCCCCCTCTGCCTCTCCCACTTGTTCTCTCTCTCTCTCTCTCTCTCTCTCTCTCAAATAAACAAATAAATCTTTAAAAAAAAAAAGAGAGAGAGAAGAGAAACATACACCTCCCATACTTAATGAGAAGTACTGATAATATGCCATATCATGCTGTCCTGAAAGGGACATTGGGGAGAAACTTCATGCATCAAATAGATAATCTTCCTCAGGCTCATGCTATTATTTCAGAGTAATTTTGGAAGGGTAAGAACACTCATTATTTAAGAGTGCTGGAGCCTACAGGCTTAAAGTATTATACTTTATTGAAGACAAAATCAAATGACTGTACAATTATAATGATCACAGAATCATGATTAAATTGGAAACATCAGTCTGCAGATCAGCTGGGAGACTGGTGTCTATAGAGAGGTCAAGAACCTCTTTGAGAAGCAAGGGTAGACTATGCAGTGTTTGAAATCACTAACATCAAATATCAGTAATTCATTTCTGAGTCTGTAAAATGATAGCCTGAAATTCCTAACTGTATATACGTATACAAATTTATTTACCTTAAATTCATTAATTGATCAATTATTTTGGAGTTGAATTATGAAAAATGTCACATACAGTGTAGATTTTGTTAACTCAATAATTATTTAGATATTTAGATGTAAATATTTGAACTTTCATCCTTCATTCATGATACATATAATCTTACTGCCGCCATACTTTTTTTATTTTGAATTATGAATTGAAATTTCAATAAAGTCTCCTTTTATATTTCAAGTTTTCCCAGAATATACTTCACAAAGCAACATTACCACAAAAATGTATACTAAGCTATTGATCATACTAAAGAAATTAAATAAACTATTATAAATTATTCTTTTGAAGCAGAGTTTTTCCTAAATGTTTAAATATAATGAGTTAATATATTACTGCATATCATTTCTATTTCTGTTATTTGGAAAGAAAGGATCATATTGGTCCTTTCTGTTTAAAGAAATTCTTATATGTGGAAATAACAACAAAATAAAACTTTAATCCAAAATACAGTAACACACGTAGAAAAAAAAAAAACCCTTATTTTTAAAGCACAGTCCACCAGACAATATTTGTCCTGCCTGTGTCAGGAATTGTGAACCTGTGTCCCAATTGATAACTCCGACTGAGAAAAGCTGAGTACTTACGCGTACATCATGGACCCAGTGCTGGGGCAGCTTGTATCCAGTCACCATCTGATCTCTATCAGCCAGGTCAGGGCTGGGAGGCTGGAAAATAATAAGAGTCACTGGCAACAAGAAAGGAAACAAGTCTGACAGGTTTAGTGGCTGAGAGCTACAGTCCTGATATAGCATGATAAGAACATAATCAATTTTGTGCCAGCCAGTTCAACTCAGTGAAGTCATTATTAATACTTCATAGCACAGAGAGTTCCAAGCAGTGGACAGCACACAACGTGCAATTGTTGATGATTCAGAAGACCACACTTTTCCAGTTGGGAAGGTATGATCAGCATTGAGGTGTGTCCCCAATTTGTTTTTTTAAAAAATACCAACAAAACATTACAGTACGTCAATGGTACTTCTTCCTTCTTCACGGGAATTGTTATGTCTCTTCCTTTTCATGGAACCATGAGATAAGCAAGTGTGGTAAGGACCTGAGCTATGGGCCAGGCAGGGGGCTTGTCTCTGCCACCTTGATTGTATGACCCTGCTCTAGTCTCTTACCTTATAGGGACTTATTTTGCTCATAATAAAATAAGGGCTGTATTAGCTTTTTCTCATACTGTCCATTTTAGTTCTAGAGATTACAGATTTTATTGAAAGAATTTATTTTTCCCCCACAAAGGCAAAAGAAGAATGTTAAAAACAACAACAATGCCTTTTTTCTTCTTTCTTATCATTAAGAATATCTTAGGGACACCTGGCTCAGTTGGTTAAGTGTTTGACTCTTGATTTCAGCTCAGGTCATGATTTCAGGGTTGTCAGAAAAAGCCACACATTGAGCTAATGGTGTCTACCTAGGATTCTCTCCCTTGCCCTCATCCTATACCCCTTCCCCTAGTCATTTATTCTCTTTCTCTTCTTTCTCTCCCTGAAAGAAATAAATAAAAACAGGAATTAAAAAAAAATAAAAGCACAGTTTAGTTCATCTTAATGGTGTGTGAATTCCTCAGGATAATTGCATTTGATCTCAGAGATTTGGGGCTGAATATATGAACTTCTAATGAAGATGAGTAAAGTTTCAGAAGGAATATTCCAATTTTAAGGGCTACTTTTAAATGATTAGATCCAGGAGATATTAAAGAAAAAAGAAAGCTTTAATATTTATCTTTGTAATTCACACAGAATACCTTTATCTAAAATACTACAAATAATACGAATCTAATCTTAACATTTCTATCATAATATTCCCCAAAGTCATTAATACGAAATGTATTTCCCAAGACAGTTTAGAAACAGAAAAACTGAGCCAGATTGTTATTTTGTGTAATCATCAATAATATGACAAAAAAGTATGTAATATAATTTTGAAAAGGAATAAAAATTCCTGAGTAAGTAGTTCACAAAACTTATTCAATCTTTTTACCTAAATTGAAAATTATAACTTAATTGATCAAAAAGTAATTTTGTTCTTTGGAGATCTAATTTTTCTAAAAGTACAAAATCATAAAAATCTAAAAAAAAGTGCTAGAGAAATTACATTAATTTTAATATATGACTATAACCCACTATTATTGCTATATAAAGTACTATGCTAACTTGAAATTAGTATCATATACATATGCATTTAAAATGTTTTTAATGTTTACATTAAAATATTTCTCACTAATAAATTAATATTACATTTGTATAAATTAATATTGTAATTTGTTAAATGTTATAAAATATTCTCAGCTCTTCATGTTCATAAATAATAATACAGAGAAAAACTCTCGCTTAAGTGGAGGAAATTTTTCTATACAAGAAGCATGTAATTACAAGAACCAGCTTTGAGGGTCTGAAATGAGATGTGGTATGCATATATTTCTTACATTCATAAATATTCAAAAATAAAGGTTCATCTGTTTCCCTCAGGATTCTTCTTTCCTATGCCATTCTCTCAAATGATCTTCTATCTGATTGCAAAGGTTCTATTTCTTTGATTGTTCTTGTTTTGTTTTTTTTTTTCCCCCTTCTTCTACTTTCAGTGAATACATAAAATAACTCCTCTTCATTCTCCGAGGTAATATCCTTACTGTGGTGGAGTGGCAGGACACTAGGCTCTGGATAGTGGCTGGGTTCATTTCCTGGTGTTGTCATCAACCAACTATAAACTTTAGGAAAATTCTTAACCTTTCTACAGCTCAGTTTCTCCCTCTGTAAAATGAGGATACTACTCATACATAGTTTAAATGAGAGAATAAATGTAAAAGACTTAAAATATTGCCTGGTTCAGAATAAAGCCCATAAAAATATTGGGTACTTTATTCTCTGCAACTCTCATTTTTTTCTAAAGTTAGTGCTATATTGCTAATTGTTTTCAATGACTTCAAAACTCTTCTGTTTATATGGCTTCTCTTTTTAGTAATATATTGCATCTGCACAATTTTTAAATTTTAATTAATTTTAATTGCAATACATAATTAAAAATATTGATGTATTGGGTTCTAAGTAATTAGCATATGCAGAGTTTTAAATGAATGCTTCTTACAAGGCTGAATAACTATCAGCTAATTCTGGAGGTTGGCAAGCACTAGTAATTTTTACTATATAAGTGAAATTACTACATGTGAATTTTATTTCATTGGTTAGGAGCACCCTCAGCCCACCTTGCTGCATACGTGCAGGCACAATACTGGTTTCTATTGCTGCACTGTTGATTGATTTATTATCAGTCAAAAGACAATGCAATGCATGTATGTTGCAAAATGTCAATAGGGAAAGTCAATAATAAGATGACATTACATCATGACATCAAGGGGAAAGTTAAGATATTCCCAAACTGATCATGTTTCTTCAGTGCCCAAAATAAAAGAAAGGAATGGGAAAAAGATAACTTTTAGAATTGAATCTAAAAGATTTGTATACATTTCCCTGTAATTGCAAAATTTTATAATAAATTAGTTAAATTTTGAACTTAGTAGAGTTATAACAAAGAAATAATTTAGCCTCATACTTGCTAATAGCCTAAGATTTGATAAGTGACCTCAAATTTTATCTTGCACTTATTAAGGCAATCAGCGCACTATTTTGCCATTGAATCAAGAACATGAGGATCGAACTCCAATAAAAAAAATACAAAAAAACAAAAACAACAACAAAAAAACCCCACCCAAACCACTATAGTAGCCATTGAAGTAAGGCAAGAAAAAGAAATTAAAGGCAAAAAGGAAGGAAGGAAGGAAGGAAGGAAGGAAGGAAGGAAGGAAGGAAGGAAGGAAGGAAGGAAACCTCCTAAATAATTTAAAAAAACAATTTCTAGAATAAATAAGTTACTTTACCAAGGTATTAATGCCAATACAAAAATTAAGTTTATTTCTATACACTACCAAAAATATTCCTGGAAAATAAAAATTTTTAATGTGATGTTGGAATCTCTTTATTTTTTTGTCTGTGTATTTTTTATTGGGGTTAAATGCCGTTTAAACTAACGTCTAAACCCGTGAATCAGGACAGCCCGGGGGGCTCAACGGTTTAGCGCCGCCTTCAGCCCAGGGCCTGGAGACCCCGGATCAAGTCCCACATCAGGCTCCCATTGCACGGAGCCTGCTTCTCCCTCTGTCTGTGTCTCTGCCTCTCTCTGTCTGTCTCTCTCTCTCTTTGTGTCTCTCATAAATAAATAAGATATTTTAAAAATAAAAAATAAAACCATGAATCATGTATGAATAAATTTAACAATTTATGCGTAGACTTGTACAATGAAAACTGCAAAGCATTGTAGAAATAAAGACCTAAATATATAAAGGAAAAAAAAAGAGCATAAGAGGATTTAGTGGAGTATTACACCTTCTCAAGTATGAGCACTGCCAAAGGGTGATAACATGGATAGAAGATGGCACCCGCAAGGTTAATAAGGAATTCTATGGACTAGAATGAATGTGTCACTGACCTACGGAAAAGGAGACCAAATGAATGGCCTCTCTTTAGTATATTATGAGAACTAATATTATTTGCCCAGAAAACTGAGGTAACAAAAATTGGAGACACTCACTCTAAGGTCAACTTATTTACTTGTATAATTTCCATGTGCTCATTAAATTATGGAATTTAGAAGATCAAAAGATGACATATATGCCTTTCTTTTTCATCCCAAAGAATGCATCTTGGAGTTTTTTGAGCCAGTGTTTAAGCCAATAGTTGTTTGTTTTTTCCTCAGATCCTAATTGTTTCTTTTAGAAAACTTTTATTTGTAAGCAAATTATATACTTTACATACAAAAGAAATTATTTTATACCAATATCAATAGCCTGATTACTTCATTATAACCATCTTCAAAGTTGTAGACAGATTCTATTATCATTCAAATATAACACATTAAGTGATGTCCTTGCTGATATGTATCTAAATCTATAAATCTAAAACAATTTATCAATCTTTATATTTAAAAATATTGCTACTCAAATTATTTTACAAGTAATTATAAAATATATTTCTGAATTCTTATATGTAGAGTTCACTTTTTTTATGCTTTGTGATCTATCTATCGTCCAGCTAAAAGTTGGGAAATAGAAGATATGCAAGTAGTTATTCAGAAGTGAATTGGCTGATATCAGTAGCACTTAGACTCTGTTTCTAAAAATCAAACAGTCATTTATTTTCATTCTTTGGGTAACATTATTGGAAAATATTTTATTTACAAACTTTTTAACTCAGAAAAAAAATTACTAGGTTCTGTGGTTATAAAACACTATATCAACTTCAACTAAAATTTTGGAAATTCTTTTGTTATACTTTCAGTATATCTATAGTTCACAGATAGATATCTTCATGATACGTTTAACTCTGACCTTATAAAAAGAATAGGTTTATGTAGATAAATAGCTTTATAACATCTGTACGAGCTTTTTCACATGATTAAGTCTAAAAATGTAAGTCCCTGAGATTATATGTTAGTAGTCTATAACTACTGACTAATTAAAACCTGTCATCTTTAGAAAGAAAAAAAACTTGAGCTTGATCTCCAACTTGGTAAGCACCTTGAGCTAGCTGGTAGGATAGTTTTTAAGGGAAAAATTGAAAAAAACACAAACTTCCTAATGCCAAGGATGCTTCCACCAAAAGGGTCTTTCTTTAAAAATTCTTTGAGCATAGATACAGCATCAGAATCAAATGGCAAAATCCAAAATGGCCACTTATAATATGCAAAAATGATATAAGGAAGGGTTTCCCTGGGTCTTCACAGAGAATATATATGCTTCTCTGTCATCAGAAAGATCAGATAATTAATGCCCTGAATCACTGAAATGGACAATGAGCAGGGAATGGCCAAATTCATGAATAGCAACAGAAAACAAATCCATGTTGAAAAGCTTTATAGATGATATGTTTGACATCATGATGCAATACTATGAAGAGCATAGCTTATGACTATAAGTAAGATTGCATTTCTTCCATACTGATTTCCCAAATCAAACTGATGAACTAGGAATATCTAATATCTAGGGTTTTTTTTTGTTTTTTGTTTTTTTAATTTATGATAGTCACAGAGAGAGAGAGAGAGAGAGGCAGAGACACAGGCAGAGGGAGAAGCAGACTCCATGCACCGGGAGCCCGATGTGGGACTCGATTCCGGGTCTCCAGGATCGTGCCCTGGGCCAAAGGCAGGCGCCAAACCCCTGCGCCACCCAGGGATCCCACTAGGAATATCTAGGTTTTTGCTTCATCTCTCAAGTATATGGATCCAGTTGTCCAGGAAAACTCTTCCTCCAAAACTGATGCATTTCCTGGACTAAACAAGTCATGATTGCCTTTCTTTTTTTTTTTTTTTTAATTGGTTTTCATTCTATCTTAGAGCCATGATATGTTTTCAACTCATTTTCCACTTGTACAAAATTAATAGTCCAGGGGACAGCTGGCGGCTTGCTAGCCACAAGTGGTAGTTTTGTTGTGAGCACTGCCAAAATGCTGCTGCACAATTTAATCTGTTTCTTTTCTGGAATAATATTTTTTTTAACCTTTGCTAGCAGCACAATGCTATCTGTTTGATCAGTTAGGGTATTTTCTTACTTAGAAACATGATGAGGTTAATAGAAACAGAGAAGCTGATACTGTTTCCTCTAGGAGAGTCAGTAAAGGTTTGGGAAGAACCACGGGAATCATACAGTAGTGATTAAATACATCCTATAATTTCTTTACTAAATTTGTGACCGAAACAATCTTTTATAGACTATTTTAGGCTATTTCTTAGAATAAAGGCTAGTAACTGTTTAAAAACAACTATAAGAATGCCAGAGATGTGCAAAAAGAAAAAAAAAGAAACAACAACAAACCCCACCCTTCTCTCTCTCTAATCTCCTTTCCAGGATGAGGAGTAGAAAAAAAGAAAAAAAAAAAAAAAAAAAAAACATGATCAGGAAGCTAAGTGCCCTGGTGACAGAACTGACTGCCACCTCATAGTTGTGTGTCTGAACAATGCAGGTAACATCTCTAGATCTCATTCTGTACATAGATGATGGATTAAGAGATATATAGGTAGGTGATGATAGATGGATAGATAAATTAGATAATTTCAGAGTTTGGACTAGGTCCAAGGACTACAAATATGTTTCAGTTGGATTTACTGAAATTACTATAAAATTTATTCATATGCACATGTATACATTTTTCTAAGGCAAGGTTTATCATTTTCATCAGATTTCATCATAGGTTCTATGTTATAAGACACATTGAGAACTGTTGAAACTGATGATCTTTGAGATAATGTTGATCGATTATATACAATTATCCTACCCGTAGGACCCAACCCAACTCTAATCTGATGGTCTTATACTCCTTATATGGTTGACAGTTTATTCTTCCTGGAAGTCTCAAGGGAATGTGCATAGGGAAGGCTGTTTTTCTATGTGGAAAAAAGTTTCCAAATTCTCAGGACAGTTCTGATGATGTATGTACACTTGTACTACCTCCCTCCCGCCCTTCCTTCCTTTTCTTTTTCTTTCTTCTTTCCTTCCATATGTGTAACTGTACTACCTTTTGTAGGTAAAAATTAATGTCCCAGACTCTAGAAGAAATGATAAGAGGAAGAGAAGCAGGAAAAGGAGGGATAAGAGAAAGAGCAGAAGACAGAGAAGGAGATGCAGAAAAAGAAAGACACACAGGAGAAGGAAGAAGAGGAAAAGCAAGAGAAGAAAGAATCCAATCTATACTACAACAGATACATACTCTTACCCATACAATTAAGAATTTTCACAAGATTTTTAATGAAACAATGTAAATTTACGTTAAGATTTATCATATATCTTATATGGTTGCATTTTAAAAAAACTTTAATTATTGAATAGGTATATCTGTATAGTTCTCATTTCAAAACATGTGCTCATCCAAAATAATCATGATACTTTGTCATCTCCAGAAATTCCTCAGTTAAATCCCTTAGGAAATTGGACCCAAGCTTTTATTTTATTCATGCATACTATCATTAATGTTTCTTGAACACCTAGTCTGTGCCAAACTGTGCTAATTGCTAGGCACACTGTAGCAAACAAGATTAATTTCCATCTGCAAAGACCTTACAAGTGAGCAAAGAAGACAAACATCAAGCAAAAGATCATAATAAAGTACAGTCATCAGGGCAGACGTACAAATGCTACAGTAGCATACTTGACTACTATAGTGAAAATTCCAGGATTTAGAGAAGCCAAACAAGCAACATTTCCTGTCAGTGAATGTTCACTGTTGTATTTCAATCTATATTTGAATTAAAATATCATCGACCTTACATTTCATATCATGCCAACAAAGATAGTCTTTAATCTCTGTAAAAGCTTGTAAAATAGATACAAATATGAGTCTATATGTTATAGACATATCTAGTTTACTCATTTTCATAATTTATTGGACTCATTCTTAGCTCCAATTTAATGATTAGGAAGGAAGGATGAGAAAGAAATATGAAAGAATTTTTGCTTTGTTTTATATGTTAAGTACAAAAAAGGTTGAAGGATTCACAGAAGATTCTAGAAACACAAGTCCAGTTTTCTGATGTCAAATCATATTTATAGCTATAAATTATGCAGTGTTCTCCCAATGTTCTTTCAGTTCATGATTATTTAACGTCCTTTGTGTCTTTTTTTAAAAGAAAAACATTTTATTTATTTATTCATGAGAGACACACAGAGAGAGGCAGAGACATAGGCAGAGAGAGAAGCAGGCTCCATGCAGGAAGCCTGATGTAGGACTCGATCCTGGAACCCCAGTATCATGCCCTGAGCCAAAGGGAGGCGCTCAACCACTGAGCCACCCAGGCATCCCACTTTTTGGTCTTATCGTATCTTAGAATCAAGAGTTTCAATAACTATCAATAATTACAGTAAACAAAATTTATCATTTTAATTCAATTTTTAATTTTCTGATATCTAAGGTAGAACAGGTCTGATTTTGATTTTGTTTTTTCCCAAAATCAAGAGAGTTCTTCTAAGTTGAACATTTACAGTTGAACTTCACAAAATAAGTATAAAATTGTGCATCATTTGCTTCCAGAATTAAGTATTTTCAAATGTGAATTGAATGTGTTCCAATACTTCTCAAGTGCTGTATATAAGAATTCTATCACGTCTCATTCACATTTTCATGTGATTTGTTTCTTTAGTAAATTCACTACAAATTTGCCTTGTAACCTTTGACTAATAATTTAGATTAATTGATTAAATGGCTTTATCCCATCTACACATAAATTAAAGACTTCAGCGGAATGTTATAATAACTCATAGAAAGTGCAGTTTCAAATTACATGAGTAAACAATTTGGGGGACCTAAGTTAGTCTATTTAGGCTATTAGGACAACTTTGGAAGTATTAAAAAAAAAACCCACAAAACTTTGCAGGTAAAACTTGGAAGAATAAATGGGATGTTTAAAAAGTTCAGCTTACTCTTAATTTTATTTATTACTTTGATAAATTACTATGGAAGGATGTAGTCTGAGACATTCAATCAGGGAATGAAGGTAGAATTAGGGAAATGTTTATGTCTACTGTCAATTTGTTGAATGAAATAATCAATATCCTGATGACATTTAGAGAGATCAGTTTTCTCAGTTTGATAAACCAAGATTGGCTGCCCTAGACTGGGTAAATCCCAGAAGGTGATATGATTTGTTCTAACAATATTTCCTTACATAGTTCTGTTGATTGCATCTGAGATAACTTCTAGGGAATATTTCTTGTTCCAGAAATGTTGAAGAACCATCCCAAGAGTAAGCTTTGATTTTTACCAACATACCTCTAGTTATTGACATGTAGAGTATATATAGGCTAGTGTGTGTGGTACAATCTAGTCTTCAAAGAGAAGTGCTCACACTCTATAAGGGGGTGAAGCACAAGATCATTAGCAGAGGTGTGGGAGGAAACTGCTAGAACTTATTTTATATGTATTTCTTCATCTACAGAATATGAAAAAAGAAGCAATGCACTACTAGTGTTTAATTCCTTGCATGGGTAAAATCAGAGAAGGTGACAGAACATGAGAGACTCCTAATTCTGGGAAACAAACAAGGGGTAGTGGAAGGGGAGATGGGAGGGGAGATGGGGTGACTGGGTGACGGGCACTGAGGGGGGGCACTTGACAGGATGAGCACTGGGTGTTATGCTATATGTTGGCAAATCGAACTCCAATAAAAAAATATACTAAATAAATAAATTGGGTCTAGAGATGAATCAGAAAAAAAAAAATAATTCCTTGATTGGGATTGGCATTTTCACTCAGCCTTGGATGCCAGGTCCACAGATGCCATCCTAGGCTAGGGGTTTGGTTGACATTGGCACTATCATTTGTTGTTTTGCTTTCATCATATTTTAATGTATTGCAATTTTTTTATGTATTTTGACTAAGTGAATTGTTTATGAATGAAAATATCTAGTTTTAGATAAACTTTCTTCAAAAGATGGAAAAGGTTAATAAAGAAACAAACAAAATTTTGACCTATTGGGAAGTGTTAGTTCTTTCAGAGAAGTATAGGAGAAAATGTATGTTCTTGTTTCTAATACCTTTAAATAATATGATACATCCAGCCTCTTGCTAAAACGTAATTAAATATTAAAGATATTACTAAAGTCTCTTTAATGTCTACTCTTCTAGTCTCTTTTTTCTCCCCATACCACTCAGAATTAACCACTGCCATTGTTTTGGTGCATACCATTCCTAGATGTTAAAACATAAACTACGAATATGATCTAACATTTTCCAGTGTGCACTTTCAAAAAATACTAGGTGTTTCTCATTTGCAATTAAGCAGACTGAGATATTCTCATCTTCATCAAATGATATTGGATCTGAGTTTGACAGACTAATGTATTCTACATTCTTGTGTATTAGCTATATATATCAGTGACTTTGAAAGAAGGGATGTGTCAAACTGATCAACACACCATAAGCTCCCTCAACAAGGTTAAATGCAGAGACTATTCTGACACATGTGCAAAATAATAATTTATTTTTCTTCATAATTTTTAGATTGAAAGTAGTCCTTTAAGACCTCAAGTAGGAGGCTTCTATACAGATCCTCCAGATTTTTTTCAAAACAGATTTCTCTTTCAAAAATTAATTAATCCTCATAACTCTATAGGACTCTCCTCTACTCAGACAATTCCTCAATCTATATCCCACTTTATTCCCTCATTAAAGTTGTAGTCCTATAGTTGCCTATTGAGTTTTTGTTTCATTGCTTTACCATTACTATATTCAAACATATATTTTAAAAAATATTTTCTTGACCACCTACTATGTGCTAGGCATTTTAAAAAACATTTTCTTGACCATCCAGTATGTGCCAGGCATTGTGCCTGTCATATTGCTAAGGCTAAATTGGCTAAATATAACACCACCCTGCTTTTAGAGAATGTTTACTGTCTTGTCAGGTATCTCAAACTTAACAAATCTTCATGCCTCCAAGCTTTTCTGTCATTGTACGTGGCACCATCCAATGTCCTAATCACCTACACTTAAAAATCAAAAGGTATCTTTGACTCAGTACTCACCTTAATTCTCTATGTAGCCAATGATTTTGGTAATTATTCCCTCAAATTATTTCTTTGGTCCATATATTCCTTTCCCATCCTAAACTAACTTAAGACTATTATTACAGCTTTCCAGGTGAATTCTGTGTCTCTTGTTCTTTTCTCCTTCCACTTCACCTTCATGTTCATTAAAGACTAATCATCCATACACATGACTTTCATCATGTGACTATTTTTGAAAGCTTATAATAGCTTCTGTATTTTCTATCTTATCAAGAATGTACTCAATGAAATTCTAAAATCCTCTAAGAATCAAATTCATCCCAAGTCTATTTCCCATGATACATTGTATCATGAACTTTAAGCTTAATTAAGCTTTGTCATTCTTAAGACATGTAATATTCATTCTGACTTTGTAATTTCTGTTATTAAACCTCTTTCCCATTAGAGTGTTCTCCCTATTATTTTCTCTCACTTCAGTATGACACTTTGTAAAAGCTCAACTCAATTACCACCTCCTTAATGAAATCTCTGACTGTTTGAGGTAGCAGTTTATTTTATTTTACTTTTGTAAAGATTTTATCTATTCATTTGACAGAGAGAGAGCACAAGCAGGGGGAGCAGGCAAAGGGAGAGGGAGAAGAGGCTCCCCGCTGAGCAGAGAGCCCAAGGTGGGGCTTCAACCCAGGCCCCGGGGATCATGACAGGAGCCAAAGGCAGACGCTTAACCAACTGAGCCACCCAGGTGCCCTAAAGTTGCAGTTTAAAGTGCAATTCCTGTGATGTCTGGGTGGCTCAGTCAAGCATCTGCATCAGCTCAGGTCAGGATCTCAGTATCCTGGGATGGAGTCCCACATCCAAGCTCCCTGCTCAGAGGAGATTCTGCTTCTTCCTCTCCCTCTGCCCCTCCCCCACAGCTATGTGCTCACTCTCTCTCTCTCTCTCTCTCTCTCTCTATTTCTCTCTCTCTCTCTCAAATAAATAAATAAAATATTTTTAAAAAATAAAATAAAGTGCAATTTCTGGGTACTGACTGCTTTGATTCAAATTCTTGTTCTGCCATTGACTCTGTGACCTTGGTTAAGTCACTTAATCTCTGTTCCTCAATTCCTTCACTTGTGGGAGAAGGATGAAAATAGCGCCTATCTTCTAGAACAGTTAGTATAGCAAATGAAATAATGAATGTAGACGACTTGGAACAGTATCTAACAAGAGTAGTCAATTGACATTACATCATTCTCATTATCAATAATTTAGTAAAAGTGGTATATTGTTCTAGAACTCTTAGCTTCTCCAGTGGTAGACTTCTCCAACACTTAAAAATCTATGACATGGTTTTGTGTTTTTGGCTATTATGTATTGTAGTTTTGTCTCTTCAACTTTATACAAAATCCTAGAGACCAGAAAGTGGATCTTTTACTTCTGAGATATCTTCTGGTGTCTGGTATAGACCCTACTATGGTAGGTGTCCAATTACCACTCACTGGCTGATTTATCTTATTCCATTCCAAACTACAACTATATTTATTTTTTACATAACTTCTGGAAATTGGAAATGTGATCTTTTTTTCTCTCTCCTTAATTTTGGAAGTAAAAAAAAAATTTCTGCATAAAAATTGCAGTTAGCTTTTCAGAACTCTTTATGAATTTCATCTTTCTCAGCTGCTAAGCAAAAAGAATCTTCCAATGAATTATACGTAAGAGAAATCAGGACAGCCATTTCCTCTAAACATTTTCTTTCCTTTCTTAGTGGCTGATTTGGGTATTACAGTGGCTTATATCTTATTCATAAGTGGCTTATAATCTTCATTGATAAGTTGATAAAAAGAGATTGACTCTAGTATGTAATAACTTGAACTTCCATTGCTGCTCTGAAGCAATGGCACTCCAAGTCTGAAGCCAGGGGTTATATAGAAGCAGTCTATTCTGCATGCAGCAAATAGGAGGGCACTGTGTCTGTAAAGAATTTCAAAGCAAAAGGAAACTGATTAAAGTTGGTGTGCTCATTAATGTCATCATGCACTAGAAATTCTAAACAACAGCATTGATAAAATATTCCTCCCTGCTGGGGGAGGACTAGTCCCACTGATGCACCACCCCCACCTTACCTCCTATATTATGCTCTAAAATTATCCTGTGGACATTAGATTTTTCCGGTTCAGTATTGAGGCTTCTGACACATCTTAGTGCAGTTTTTTTTTCTCCCAAATTTTTATTATGTTCTACAGTAAAAATACATTTTATATCACAGTATCATACATCTATATTTGTGTGTATATGTGTGTGAGTGTGTGTGTGTGTGTGTGTGTTTCACAAGACAGTCTTTTCTACTAACAGGTAATGGCACTGAGTTTGAAAAATATCACTCTAATTTGATCCTTAGCCATTCAAACTAAAACTACCAAGACTGTTCTAAAATGAATTAAATAGTTCCCCTGGGGCCCCATGAACTAGATATGATTTAAAATTAGAAATAAACTAGCTTTCTGATAGCAAGAGGTGAAAATAGAAATGAAAGAGCTAATTAACTTCCTTTGGCCTCTTTACTAGAAGGCACAGACAACAGAGAAAATAGTAATCAAAGCCAATATCCAGGCTGAAGGGTGGATATCACTGAAAGACCTCCCAACTTTACTCTGGAATTTCCATTTCCAAGACTGGCCCTGAGTACCATTTTTCAATTTCTTCTCTAACCTTACTCCCTGTCTGAAAATATACTATTATTCTCATTGAATTCTGGCCAATTTCTAGTTCAAATTCATGTAACACTGAAGTCCATTAATCTCCATACCTTTGTTTTAAAGATTTATTTATTTATTTGAGAGAGGGAGAGGAAGAGAGAGAAGCAGACTCCCTGTCAAGCGGGGAGCCCAAGTCGGGCTGGATCCCAGGAGCCTGGGATCCTGTATGACCTGAGCTGAAGGCAGATGCCTAACCAACTGAACCACACAGGCACCCCTCTCCATCCCTTTTTATACCCTGTGCCTTGTTTCATTCATCTCCGGTGAGTGTACTAATTCCCTACGTATCTCTATCATTATCTATGCATTATTCAAATACTTCTCACTGGAGGAGTTATTTTATGCCCATAATTTATGTATGAAACCAGTCATGACGCAATGTTGGCTGGCCAGGATTTCCTCATGAAAACTATAGTTAGATACCTAATAACAGCAAGATGCGAAGTTTATACTTAATGATACGTCTCAAATATTACAAATTATTTCTCTCTTATGTACTCTTCAGTTTATGATAGAGACCAGTTGTAAACAAGGATTTAACCATTATTACACAATTTCCAAAAATTTACTATACACAGCTAAAATTTTATGAAATATATTTAGGCAAAGATTTTGAAGGATGATTTATTCTGTGTTTTACATAAACAACAATTCAGTTATCTTATGCCAAGGGAGAAAATGACCTTAAATCTTTTTCAGTAGAGATTGTAGGGACTGATTACAGATTAATATGCACACTTTTTTTCTAGTTTTATTTTTTTAATTTTATTTATTTATTCATGAGAGACACAGAGAGACAGAGACATAGGCAGAGGGAGAAGCAGGCTCCCTGTGGGGAGCCCGATGCAGGACTGATCCCAGGACCCTGGGATCAGTACCTGAGCCAAAGGCAGATGCTCAACCACTGAGCCACTGAGGTGCCTCTCTAACTAGTTTTAATATAGGTTATCATTTCTCCTAAGTGATGGTTTTTCTCATTATTAAAATGAGGGGTTTCAATATTATTTAACAGTTTTCCATATGCTCGTGATAATATGATATGGCAGTAATTGTAAAAGGACATTTAATTATTGAAAGGCTGGTAGGTAAATTATTTGAAGATAATGTGATTTTCTAGAAAGAAAATCCAAGTTAGTTAAGGACTAATTAGCTAAATAATCAAAGAATTCAAAGTGTATTGATTCAAAAAGTAAATATGGCCAATAATAACTTTATCAGTATTGGCCAGTTGTAAATAATAAAATCTTTTCACAAAGCAAAAATGGTGAATGTAACTAGTAATGTCCTTAAGAAATGTTCAATAACCATATAAAGAAAGCTACACATATTTTAAAGAGAAGAAAAAAATACTACAAAGATATGCAGAAAAATATACAAAAGGCTAAATGGTTTATTTTTATACATGAAAACTGATAACACAATTACTGAGTAAATGGAATACTTTTTTTTTTTTTTTGAGATTTTATTTATTTATTCATAGAGACAGAGAGAGAGAGAGGAGAGATACAGGCAGAGGGAGAAGCAGGATCCATGCAGGGAGCCCGGGACTCCACGATCGTGCCTTGGGCCAAAAGCAGGCGCCAAACCAAGGAGCCACACAGCGATCCCAAATTCTGACAATTTTAATGTTTAATGTTCCTTTAGGTATAAACCTCAGAATGTTCTCAAATTGTGGCTCTTCAAATGCTTTCCACACATAATCTCTCAGAGGCTTCAGTTTAGCAGTTACCCAAATAATCACAGTAAATAATGCATGGTTTTACAAAGCAGGTAAGGCAGCAACAAGGACAGTACTAACAGTACTACCTGGAAAATCAGGCTAAAGTTCCAAATCTGATTTTCAGCATTGAATCTTTCTACCGGTGATTTAATACCTCAAACATGAACTTAATAAAATTGAGCACTCTCACTGGGCTGAAGAAGTGGGTGAAAGTTTCAAAGATCACCAGTTTTTGGAATTGTGGTTAACATCGTAAGTCAATATTTTGCACTCAAGAGCAAAAGTTTCACATATCAGGAGATAGAGAATAAATACCAGTATACTGAAAAGAATATTTTTGACTAGGAAACCAGATCCCAGTTCCAGAATTAGTCACATACTGACCTTGTATGTTATCTACCCCTCTCTGGGCCTCTATTTTTGTTTTTGTCAAAAGAAAGTTTGGATTACCTCATCCCATCTCTTTTTTTTTTAAATTCTAAAATAATTATACTTCCATGATTTTAATCCCATGACCTATGACGAATCTAAGACTATCTGTAGTAGGATCAAACAAAGTTCTGATCATCAAAAATATACCTTGTTCAAGATGCAGTGTGATTGTGGAAATGATTATGTTAAATGCAGGGATCCAGGAGATAAGCATTAATTAAACGAATAAACAAAATATATCACTGAGAGCACTAGCATTATACATTTTAAAGTTTCTGATCTGCACAGTTATTAGATACATAATCACTATGTTAAATATGTCATGGACTGAGTCACTAAATGAAAAAAAGAAACAGCTTTTTTTGTGGGCTTATATATTTTTAAAATCTAGCTTCAAGGCTAATGAATTAGCACCATATCATTACATAAACCTGCTACTCTTTTCTCCCTTGAAAAGAAACAAATCGGTGGTCCTCTGATATTTTGTTCTTAGGACCACCCCATGCCCTTAAAAATTACTGAAGACCTTAAATAGCTATGGTTTATGTAGACTATCTATCAATACTTGCAGTATTAGAAGTTAAAACTAAGAAATTTAAAATATTTATTTATTTACAATAAAAATAAACCATTTAAAAATAACATTTTTATTTTTAAAAGATTTATTTTCAAAAAAATGTGAAATGTCTATTTGTTCTTGGTTTGCCATTAATTGTCTTGATTGAAGTATTTTAGGAAAATTCTATCTCACATAGAGATGTAATTGGAAAGAAAGAGTATTATGATAGGTTTTCAAATAATTGTGGATATTCTTGATTTTACAGCAAAACTTGAAAAATGGCAATTTCTTAAAGGTTAGTTGTTGCCTTGTAGAATCTGAGGCCATATCAATGAAATTTTTGTACTTTGTTATGTTAAAACCCATCAGTATTTTTCTACTTTGAGTGGATCTTTAAGTGTGTATGATTTTGTAATATTATGCACTTGCTCTTTTTAAAGAACTGATTCACTTAATTCACATAATCATCCATATCTCTCAAGTATTGACACATTTATTTATATGATATCAAAAGCTCTCCATATTTCTTAATACCAACACCAATCTCATTATAAAAAGTAAGTATACTGAAAGCCGTAAAATTTACAGGGGATCATGCAAGTTTTTAAAAATTTGAATTTACACTAGTGAGTTTGAACTTTATCACAAACAACAAATTATTGTTTTCTTTGAAGTCACAGCTTCCCTTATTAATTTTTAATAGCTACCTGCCAAAAAAACTAAACCTAAGTAACCATAGTTTGTCTGTCAGTTTCTCTTTAAAGTAAAAATGATGCTGTATGTTAAATAGTAGCTTTTACAGCTTTTTTCAAATATCTAAAAACTTTCCTCAAGACCATTGCATTTCAGTATGAAGCAGAGGTGTTTTCATTTTGTCACCAGGTGTACTAATAAAGGGCTGTACCTAAAGGTCAAGATTTAATAAAATTAATACTTTTTGTTCTTCATCAATAACATTCTTAAGTGAAACTGGAATTCTTTTTTTCTGGAATGCTTGAAATCAAAAAACAATGGCAGTGGGGTGCAGTGTGGTGCTATTGCCTTGATTCACACTAAGGTCCAGCAGTTTTAATCATCATTGCTTTCGCTTCAATCAGTACAAATGTCAACATAGCAAAACCACTAATGATACTTAAATTTTGATGTCAAAAGCCCATGAGAATCTCAGGGGTTCCCAGGAGTCTTTGGTACACACTGAATTAAAGTTTTTGGGCAACGCTGGTGGCTCAGCGGTTTAGCGCGGCCTTCAGCCCAGGGCCTGATCCTGAGGACCCAGGATCGAGTCCCATGTTGGGCTCCCTCCATGGAGCCTGCTTCTCCCTCTGCCTGTGTCTCTGCCTCTCTCTCTGTCTCATGAATAAATAAAGTCTTTAAAAATAAAAATTAAAAATTAAGTTTTCAAACAACATAAATGCCATTATAAACCTCCCACAATATTTTTTTAAATTGACTGTAAGTACATAATAATGCAATAAATTGAAATGCCTAATCATTCAAGAGAGGATAAAATTTGAAAAAGACAGATTTAAAATGTAAGCATGAGAAGTGAATTTTTTGAAATCATATCATAGTAAATATAACAGGGCATAGGAGGAAAGTAAATGGATTTTAAAATATGTCTTTAATCCTTTTAACCATTGTTTCCATACCTTGTAGTTTCTGGTATTGAAGTGGTTCCGTCATTAGACAGTTTCTACTTCTTTGGCTGGCAGCTGTTGGAAATGATCCTAGAATGCAACTCTGGAATCTTTTCTCTGACATCCGAAATATACGACAGACAATGCAGTTAACCTCCTTCTCCTAGAGCTTAACCCTTTCAATCTGAGTCAGACAAGAGCCCCAGTTTCAAAAGGGTTCTTGCCAATTGAAAACTAGTCACATGCCATCTTTTTTAGCCAATCATAGGGCCATGCTAAAAACAACAGCTGGTCAATTGAGACATCATTCTAACACCCCTATAATCACCACTAGCATTATTGCTGGCTCTATCAGAGAGTTCTGAGGACAGTACACAATCCTGTCAAATCTTACAGCTTCCAACATGTAGAAAGAAAAAATTATGCTCAGTCTATAAGAGGGTTATGCAGTTTGACCCAAGCCTCACACTAAGTCAGAAGTTAAAATACTGATGAAAGAATTTAGATATGGGATCTTTATTTCAAGAGATACCTTTTTTCTTATTCATATTCCTTTATGCAGCTAAAGAAAATGAATAGGAAATAACCTCTACTCTAATAATTTGAGTGTTCTTTGTCAATACATAAAATGGCTTTGCGATTCTTAAGTACCTGCCAGGGAAAAGTTACAGTATGTAGCTAATATTTATTCAGCTTCTACTACTGTAAGGCATGCTTTTAGGCACTAAAAATTTGAAGGATTTGGCAAACATTATTACATAAATTAAATTACTCACAGTATTTTTAGTATTTGATTAAAACCTCTGATTCAAAAGGTTGTTGATTGGAGATCCCTGGGTGGCTCAGCAGTTTAGCGCCTGCCTTTGGCCCAGGGCATGATCCTGGAGTCCAGGGATCGAGTCCCACATCAAGCTCCCTGCATGGAGCCAGTTTCTCCTTCTGTCTGTGTCTCTGCCTCTCTCTCTCTCTCTCTCTCTCTCTGTCGCTCATGAATAAATAAAGAAAATCTTCAAAAAAAAAAAAAAAAAAAGCTTGTTGATCAAATACCCAAAGGAAAAAAATCTGTAGCTACTTTTTGCCTTTAAATTATTCCTAATTAACAAAGGAAATATATTCAAATTACTGCCACCCCATGCTCTTAGTGTACCTGTGACATTAGTAGATTGTATCTAATACTTGAAACATGAATCAACTGGGAGTTACATGACTCCTCAACAACTGCTAATTACAGGGCAATGACTGAGAAACTACTTGCTGAATCCCTACTGTTTCCAGCCAGTCAATCTTGCAAGTTTTCAGGGCTCAGCCTTCAGATATCTTCTCTATCATATTTACTCTCTAACTTCCATGGATTTTCTTTGTTTCAAATATACTCTTTATATGTTCATGGTTCTCAAACTTATATTTCCAGTCTTGATTCCTTCTCTGAACTCCAGACTTGCATATCTAAATCTCTGCTCAACACACTCACTTGTATTTCATGCAGGCATCTTATATTAACATGTCCCAACCTTAACGATTAGTTCTCCCTAACCTTCCTGACTGCTACTTCTCACTCAGTCTCAGTCTCAGTAAATTGCAACCATTCCTCACCCAGTTGGTCATGACAAAAACCTTGAAGCCATCCTAGATTCCTCTCCACATCCAATCCATTAGAAAGTTCTTTTTTTTTTTTTTTTAATTTTTATTTATTTATGATAGTCACACACACAGAGAGAGAGAGAGAGGCAGAGACACAGGCAGAGGGAGAAGCAGGCTCCATGCACTGGGAGCCGGATGTGGGATTCGATCCCGGGTCTCCAGGATCGCGCCCTGGGCCAAAGGCAGGCGCCAAACCACTGCGCCACCCAGGGATCCCCCATTAGAAAGTTCTAGTTTCTATCCTCAAAATTCAGATCTGACCACTTGTACCATCTTCACCAATACCACTCTAATCAATAACCTCATCATCAGTCATCTGAAGTACTGCATTACCTCCTAACTGGTATCACGACTTCCATGATTGGTCCCATTCAATCTAACCTGAATACAACAATTAGAGTGATCTCATTGAAATATTAGTCAGAATATGTTGCTGCCTGGCATAAACTCCTCAAGTGCCTTTTCAGCACAGTTAGAATAACATTCAGTTTGATCTTAGCTTAGAAAACCATATATAATCCTGCTCTACTACTTTGTTCTTTCCAACCTAATTTTCATTCAGTTCCAGCTATGTTGTCCTCAGCCTTTGTAGTTTCTATACTCTCCCTCTTTGAAACTCTTCCTGGAGATACTTACAAGTCTTGCTCCTTCATTTCTTTCACATCTCTACTCAAATGTCACTCATCAAAGGTGCTTCTCTGACCATGTTCTCTAAAATAGTGGCTCTGTCACTCTCTATTCTCAACCTCTGCTTACTTATTTTTCTTAGCCTTTATAGCTTATCTCTAACTCTATATATCTCACATACATATATGTATGTACATACATATATAATAATTTGTTAATTTATTAGTAGAGTGAAAACATGGATTGTTGCCTCTTTAATGCTTACAACAGCAGTGTGATGAGAAATTTAAGTTCTCATAATATTTTTGTAACTTTTCTCTGATTTTAAAATTATTTTTAAAGAAGAAAGAAAGAAAAGGACAAACCTAATGAAGATGACAACAAGGAAAACAATACAGTCCCCACGTTATTTTCCATAACAAGTAAGAAGGAATTCAGGAAAAGGAATCCATTTGGCTGGGTTTGTAGAAATTTCATCTTTCCAAATTAACTGTCAATAGTAGTTGACTCAATAAATATTCTTGGATATTTCTTATTATGCTGATACCTATAGCTAAATACCTATTTCATAATTGAATATAACTATATCAGATTTCTAGGACTTGCAGCTGCAAGTTTGAAAATCTTATTTTAGTATTGCTTACTTCTTGTTAGATACGGCTTTACTGTATATATTTAGTAATTTAGATTCTGTAACATATTAAACAGATCCTAAAATGCTTGAAATGTGCCTTTCTAAATATTTTTTAAATCCTATTTAAAAGGAGAGGGCAGATGGTGGCAGAGTAGGAGCACTTTGCTTTATTCTATGAATACAACTAGAACCATCAAATCATCCTAAATATTCCAGAAATCAACTGAAGAATGGCAGAACAAACTCCACAGCTAAAAACAGAAGGGAGGGCGCATTGAGAAGGTAGGAAGTGTAGAGACACAGTCTGGGAGAGAAACAGACCAAGGCCACCATGGTGGTGAGGAAGCGGAGGACTTGGGGAAGGGCAAGAGACATCCTAGCACGCAGGGGAGTCCCCGGGAAAGGTAATTAATTCCCCGTAGCCATTGGCTTGGAAAGCAAGGGTGGCAGAATTTTGTGATTTCAGGCAACCAGTGGGGCTTAAAGCCTAGAATTTTAAAGGTCAGCAAGCTTGCTGGGACAGAGCCCGGAAAGCACTGCACTGCTCTTGGAGAGAAGGCAGGCAAACAACCCATGGACAGAAAGCCCAAAAACAGTGATCTGAAGAGGGCCTGGAGCATACAGTGGAAAGGTGATTTGCTCATCTTGAAATGTGTCCCAGAAAGGCAGCATTCAGAGAGAACCCTCCAGGAACAAACAGGCAGGTGTCATTTCCCAACCTTGCCCCTCAGCATGAGCACAGGGACACCTATGGGAACCAGTGCGGCACCCATACTTACTACCTAACTTGCTTACCCCAATGTCCACATGGACATTAACTCCATAAAGGAGCTAGAGTATAATGCTAAGTGAAGTAAGTCATCCAGAGAAAGACAAATACGTTATGATTTCACTCGGATGTGGAATTTAAGAAACAAAACAGAAGAGCAAAGGGGAAACAAAGAGAGAGGCAGGCAAATCAGAAAATAAACTCTTAATTATAGAGAACAAACTGATGGTTACTAGAGTGGAGGTTGGTGGGAACAATGGATAAAATAGGTGATGAGAATTAAGGGGCACACTTGTTGTGGTGAGCACTGGGTGATGTATGGAGGTGTTGAATTACTATATCATACATCTGAAAGTGACATAACTGTTGGTTAACTAACTGAACTTAAAATAAAAACAACAACAACAAAAAAGACCCAATCAACTGGTGTTATGTAACTGGTAGAAAATACTGACATACGTATTTGCATGCAAAATAAATATTTGAGGAAAAAGGGATATGACAAAATAGAGTTCAGAACAGTTCTTGATTTAATCAAGATTGCTGATTTCCTGTTGCTATACTAAGCATTTTCAGTACTTTGTTTCCTTAATCCTAACAATGTTGTGAAGTCTATACGCTATTATTCCCATTAATCTGGAAAGTAAACTAAAATCAGGGAGGTTGAGTCAATTTCTCAAGCCACAATATGACTAACAGAATTGGGACTGGAATACAATTTTTCTCATTGAATCATTGGTGACCCTAAGATCCCCTACCATTAGCCTTTCTTCCTGAAGTCAAATCCTAATTACCTTATTAAAAAATATCATCAGCAGTTTTATATTGTGAAAACAGAATCTCTTTGGGCTTGGTTACAGTTACTTGACTGAGAGGCCAAAGAGGAACAGAAAAGGAAATTATATTTATTGGGCTCCAAGAAAGTAAAGGAAGTTGCCAATAGAAGAGCTATGACAGATTTCCTGATTCTAACTTCTGTGCTTTATAGTTATACATCTAACTATTCAGGTAATTAGCACTGAAAATCTCTTACTTGATTTGCAAGAGGTGGAGTTTAGGATATTTTAGGGACAGGCATATCAGAAATAATTCTGATGTAGCAATAGGTGAGTATATGGATAAACAGGTTGTCCCATGTGTAATTATTTGTTTGCTTACTATTGTGATTTATGTTAATCATGCTATTTATTAATGGTCAATATCCAGAGCAAATTTGCTAATATACTGTTTAAAGAATAATAACCAGTCATGAGAGAAAAAAAAAACCAGCATGACCACTATTTCCATTCCTGTTATAGGAAGAAAATGAAGTGGACCCTATCAAACTCTGGGGAGAAAGAAGGTCAGACACACAGAATACTTTAGTGGAGCTATCAACTTTTGCCCTATAATTAGTGGTGATCTAACTGATATGTGTCTGCAAATGTCAGAATAAAGGTTAGGGAGTCCAATAAACATGACAGGGGATCAAATAATGCAGCACTTATATTAAAAACTCAGACATCTCCTGACATAATGCTGTGTATTGACTACTTTGGGTGACACCAAATTTCTCATCAAATGGTCAATATATCCTCGCATGACCTGCTTGCTTAACACATAAACACAGATCTTGTTTCTTGCTATACCGAGCATGTAAGCAATCTGATCATTGTCTTATGATGACTGAGGTTGCAGGAATTCGAAATGTATTGTCACTTGAATGCTGAGTCATCCAAGTGACAACACACATTACCTAATTTTAAATAACGTATTAGAGGTTTAACCTGTCTTGGATTAGAGGAGGCTCTGATTAATGTCTTTATCATCTGAGCACTGAAACACATAGCTATGCCATGTACTTATACCTCAGAAGCATGTTCTTTCTCATGTTTAAGCAGGATCCTTTCAGAACAAAGACTTATTTCCCTCTTACATGTTTCATAATTTGGGACCATTCTTCAGTAGCACCTCATATTAATGAATTCTCATTTCAGGCAAAGAGTCGATGATAACTATAAAGAGGAAATATAGAGTCTCCTGATGCTATTTTAATTTGAATTATTCACTAAAAATGGTGATATATAACATATAATCAATCTGCCTTGTGGTATGTGCTTGAAATGAGTACTTTGTAGATTTTTTTAATTTATTCAGCAAATATTTACCTAAGGCCCACCACGTAGAGATACTGTTCTAGATGCTGGAGTGCTGGAGTGATAGTAGTGAATACAACAGAGTTCTTGCTTTTGCGGGAGCTTATAGTCAAAGAGAGGAGACAGAGTAAAATAAATGCATAATATATTTCCAGATTGCTTTTGGTGCTATGAAGCAAGTTAAAAGCAGAATAAGGACTATCCTGCCAACATCTAGTTTCTGTAACAATCAATCACCATTCTCTGTGGGAGGAGGGTGATTTACTATATTCTAGGCACTGCATTAAATGCCTTATATTCATTGCATTATGTACAAGCCTGGGTACTAACCATTATCATTTCTACTTTACATGAGGGCCTGAGGAATGTAAGAAAGTTGGCTAAGTTTATACAGCCGTGCAGTGGCAGGGACAGAATTCCAACACAGGTCTAATGATGTCAGCGTCCACGCTTTAAACTATTGCTCTAATGTGCCTCTACCGGGCTCAATGTGCTGTTTGGCTTTAAACCCAGTTGAATATGGCATAATGTATAAGAACAGTAATGCCATTAAATAATGAATGGACAGAGAAAGGGGAACACATCTGTGAGTTAGATGAGGAAGCATGCTGATGTTTGCGGGGCCTGGGATTGTCTGGAGCAGGTCAGAGAGGCAACTGTAGATTTGAAACAGTTTCAAGGTCTAAACCGGGCAGTTGTTATTGCTGCCATGCATTTGAATTTGCTGTGTGTTTATACTTTCCCTCCACTAGATCATGTGGTTTTAGAATTTATTAGTCAATTATGTAAATCTTTATTTGTCATGAAAGTTGATAATGTCACTTGCAAGAATGTTCTTCATCCTTCCCTTTAAAATGAAACTTAGGGCGCCTGGGTGGCTCAGCCGTTGACCATCTGCCTTTGGCTCAGGGAGTGATCTGAGAATCCAGAATCCAGATCGAGTCTCACTTTGGGGTCCCCGCAGGGAGCCTGCTTCTTCATCTGCCTATGTCTCTGCCTCTCTGTGTGTGTGTTTCTCATGAATAAATAAATAAATAAATAAATCCTTTAAAAAAATAAAAATAAAAAAATAAATATGGTTCCCAAAACCATATTTAACTCCTGCTAGAGGTGATGGCACCCTTATGAAAACTGTGCCCTCTGGGCTATTATTAGCTATCCCCATTTATTTGACACTTGGTACAAATTGATCAGAACATGCACAAAGCATCTCAATTTATATTCTTTGTTTACCATAAAAAAGGACTGGAAGGGAAGTTTTTTCTTTGTCTTCCCCTGCCTCCTCACAGGACTATACTTTGCCCATTTATTAGTTGTCAAGTTACTCTGTAAGTTTGACATTTATGGAAACTGTGAAGCTTGATGGTTGGGTTGCAGTGCCCTCTGCCGGGAGAAATGGTAGAGCACAGGTGTTCTTTAATAAGCCCAGATTTCGGACATAAAAACTAAATTTATTGTTCCTTAAGCAAATGCATATATCCTACATAGAAAAATAATTCAAAATAATATATTTATTTATAATATATGTATTTAAATAAACAATATATTTATTTATATACAAGCTTATTTTAAGGAATTTAAAGTATAATTGAGCTTATATAAATTGGATTGACACAAATTTTATTAACACATCTGTGGAAAGCAAATGCATATACCTGTTTTCTTTTCCCTCTTTTACCCACTTAAGGAAAAAAGTTAGCTCTCCAGTACCAGACTGAGCTTTTGATCATTTTGCTGTAAAGAATCTCTTGCTTACTGTCTAAACCCTTCAGCTCTATTTCTACTCTTTTTTGGTATGAAACTTTAGTGTGACTCTGCCTATAAGTCATCATTCTGGTTGATTAACAGAACACTTTACTGTTTATCTATAGAAACTATCTATTCTTTTCGATAGTAGAAATTAGTTCCAGGGGTCTGTTTTGTGGAACTAGGTTAGGCCAATTTAGTTTAATAATACCTCTCCAAATATCCAAGTGTTCTCTCACATTTCTCAGCCTCCTTAAAATTTAAGGGGCCATTTGAGGAGTTCTGTCTAAGACTCTAAGACCATTCGTGGATATATTTTCAGTTCTGTTAGTGGATCTATTAGCAGCTTTCTTTCTCTGCCATGGAGATTGTGGAGGCTACATGTTCACATGGCAAAGTCACAGTTAAGAGCAGCCTGAATTGCTCATCCAGCTGCCTTGATAATTCATCCTACTGCCAACAGTCTATGAGTGAGAAACAAATTGTGACGCATTAAGCTATGCAGATTTAGGTGTGTGTTACAGTAATCTAGCCTATCCTAGCAAATGAGGCTGTATTCAGTCACAGTGTTTGACAGCATGTTTTCTCTGCTTTGGATGCCCCACCCAAGTACCTCCACCCCTTCACCAAGAAGTCTTTTTCTGATTTCTTCTTGTTCATCTTTTATGGCTTATCTCAGCTTCAATTGCCCCCATCCCTCTTCTTGGGTTAGCTGCCTCTTCAATATACTTCTTTGTACATATGTATGGATGAAAGACTCTTGGTTATTTATGGATGGACAAAATTATTTTGTGGTTATCATAGATACTTCCCTTTAGAAAAATTAGCATTGCTCAATGGTTTCAAAAGCTTGGTCTGATACCCCAGGGGTCTCTGAGACCCTTTCAAGAGATCTCTGAAATTAAACTGGTGGTGCAAAAGCAATAGTGGTTGAAACTGCTGATACCTTAGTAAATCAAGGTATTGACATCACTATATTCTTCACTGCCACACAGTCACGGGGAAAAAAAAATTTAACTTTATCTAAGAATTCCCTGGATAAAACATTAAGAATTATAAACTATAAAATCTTAAGGCTGAGGATGCTTTGTAACATTCTGAATGATGAAATGAGAAGTATACATAAGTATTTTTGCTACATATTGAATTAAAATGGCTCTCCTGAATAAAGGCCTTCAACAATAGTATGACTCACACGCTGAACTCACCACTTTTGTCATGGAACAAGATTTTATTTGAAAAGAACGACTGACAAACTAGTTATTTAGAATCAATATTTGCCAAAAATTATCTTGAAATAAAGGAAACTTGTCCTAATGAAAACAACTGACAGTATTTGTTGCTAATGATAAAATATGAGATTTAGCATGAAGAATAAATGTTGATAAATTTATATGTGCCTGTTGATACTTAGTGACTTTATGATGGGATCAGTTCTGATATTAATGAATATGATTATGTTTATACTGATTAATAAGAAGCATCAACGTTTGGAGCATCTACATAACTCAAAATGACCAATAAATACTGTTACAAATGCATGCATGGATAAAAGATTCATTGAAAATGCAAAACATGCTAACTGATTTTAATATAACAGAGCATAAAAAGTTCATTGATCTAGCTAAATTCCACATGGAAGAAATGACCACTTGTTGAGATTTGGTGTATTTTCGTAGGAGAACATTTACAAATATCTGAAAACACTATTAATATCCTTTCCCTTTTTCAACTACATACCTGTGTAATGCTAGATTTTCTCATATACTTCAACAAAACAATAGATTAACTGAAGAAGCAGACATGAGAAACCAGCCATCTTCTAGTAAGCCAGGTATTAAAGATAATGCCATATTTCTCATTTTTTTCTATTGGAAAATAGAACTATTTTTTAATAAAAATTCTATGCTTTATGTTAAAATGCAATGAGTTTAATACTGTTATTTTTAGTGGATTAAATATTTTAAATAGTTTTCAGTTTAATTCTTAGTGTGATAGGAGCACCTGGGTGGCTCAGTCAGTTCAGTGTCTGCCTTTGGCTCAGGTCATGATCCAGGGAGGAATCAAGAGTCTCCTTGCTCAGGGGGAAGCCTGCTTCTCCCTCTCCCTTGCCCCTCCCCCTGCTAATGCTCTCTCTTGCTCACTCTCTCTCTCAAATAAATAAAATCTTTTTAAAAATTCTGAGTATGATAAATATCAATAGATACAGGCTGTATATAAACAAAGATTCTTTGAGGTTCTCAGTAATTTTGAAGAATGTAAAGGGATCCTAAGAGATCAAAGTTTGAGAACCACTAATATAACTGGGGATCCAGGATATGGACTTGGCAAAGCTAACAAGCATAGGAAACTAGCTACATTCCTCTATGATTTTTAAAAACCCCACAAAACTATCCATCTGTTTTAAATAGCATATGAGTAGACATGATGCACTTGGCAGTACTTGATTTTTTAAAATAGTCAATAACATTTTATATATAAAACAGCTGCCTTGGCATTACCACTCCTCATCCAGAAGACAAGTCATCACCTGACCAAACTTCTCAAGCTGGTAGGCTTAAACCCTGGCTGGGTTGGCCTCATCCTCAGGCAATGACTCGGAGCTTCTTGCATCTAGTTATGGGGTACTCACCCTCTGCATCCTCACTGGCCTGCCTGAGCTTCTCCCTTAGCCTTTTAGGGATGCCTGAGTGGCTCAGCAATTGAGCATCTGCCTTTGGCCCAAGGCATGATTGGAGTCCCAGGACTGAGTCTCACATCAGGCTCCCTGCATGGAGCCTGCTTCTCTTTCTGCCTGTGTCTCTGCCTCTGTGTGTGTGTGTGTGTGTGTGTGTGTGTGTGTGTGTGTGATGAATAAATAAATAAAATCTTTGAAAAAAAGAAAAGAAGATAGCTTTTAAACTACCTTATAACCTTCTCTCAACCCATGGACCAAGTGGAAACAAGAACAGAAAAAAAGAAAAAGCCACCTGAAAAAGACCATTAAGAAAAATAAAATAAAATAAAATAAAAATAAAACAAGAAAACCACCAAAAAAAAGAAAGAAATTTGTCATTAAACAAAGACAGTCTGCTTTCAAATTTGTTTTAATTAAAACACATTATACATTTTCCAGGTTCATAGCTACTTCTATATACACGTGTTATAAATGAAGAATTTCCAGAAACCCTGTATCAACACTGAAGAATTAGTGTACCTGGTCTCTGTAGGTCTAAAATGTGTTTTGCTGAGTTTTGCTGATGGCAAAATTGTTTCACAGTGATTTCAAGAGTTGAAGACCCTCGTACAAACAAGAGACTCTAATTCGGTGCCTCAGTTCTGGCCAGAATCAGTTTACTACCATACCCTTTCCTCAAATGCTATGACATGAAGGCAGAGAGAGCACCTTCCAACCCAACCCTCAGAAAGTGTTAGTTTCAGTCTCTCCTAGCGCTGCCAGATAACTTACAATGGAAAAGGATATATTTTCATAATTCCAGAAAGTCTGAGCGACTAAAACCAAGAGCTTTATGCTATGGCAACACAGCCATGATGTGGGTTCATGCAATAGAGAAATAGTAATAGTCCTTTTTGATAGGAGCACTTTCTTTGTTTAGGCCTTCTTGACTAAATATGAGATTTGTTGTTTTGCAAGTTTGCTTAAAATTAAAGTTCATAAATATTCCCTTGGGGCCACAGTTCTTTCAAAACAGCCATTATACACACTGATTTAAAATGCATACTAAATAAGGTTGAGAGTAACCTCAGGCAAAAACGACTTCAGATAGTTGCTAAAGATGCTTTTCTCTTAGATACCAGTCTTGGAGGCAATCCAGTTGCGGTAAGCAGTCACTCGCATATAGACACCTGGCTTATTGACTTCACCACATTTTTCTCCCCAGCTCACTATTCCAACAAGGTACCAAATATTTCGAGAATTGGGATGAACTAGTGGTCCTCCGGAGTCACCCTGAATAAAACAAAGAATATTGATCATTATGAGAATTAACTTCCAGACACTTTACTAAGTAATAAGCCCAGTTAAAGTTTTTGATTCATGCTTCAATCAGACTCTAGGAAAAATGTATGGTGTAAATCCCTGCATCACCCTTCACCTCATCTTTGGCTGGAATATATTCTCTGGAACTCTTTGGTGTTGACCTGAATCTTGAATGCATGAACTGATAAGTTATAAGGTCTAGTTCTATGAGAAAGCTTTTGAGGGGACAAATATTATAGATGTATTTGGAGAACAAGGCTTCATATCTAAGAAAAGTAGTCAGGACCCCAACCACGAGAAGTCCAAGAAGGTAAGAGAAATGGTCTGAGATTAGTTGAAAGTTTTCTGAGATTAGTCCTTTACTGAAATATGGTTAAAATTATGGACTGTGATGCTAGACTACCTTGGTTTGTATTCCAGCTCTTCCACTTACTAGCTATGTGTTCTTGTGCAAATCACTTTACTTTTCTCTGACTCAGTTTTCTTATCTGTAAAATGATAATGATAGTATCTCTATCACAAGGTTGTGACGAGGATTAAATAAATTGTTTATAAAAGACTTTAGTCAGTGCTTGGCCAACTTATTTGTTAAACACTTATAAACATATGTTGCATGTAGTGGGGAATTACTTTAGCACCAAAGTTGGAAAGAGTTTAACAGAATTGCCAAAGTGCAAATTAACTGAGGCGTAGAATTGTCTCCATATGGAGGATTTTCCTAAAATAACAGCAGTTATTTATACACAGTGTGGCCAATGTGACTAGTGTCCAGACTTACCTGGCAGGCATCTTTATTTCCTTCCAAGTACCCAGCACATAACATTGTGTCTGATACTAAACCATCATATCCTTCCCTAGCATTACAAGTGTTTGTGTCAATAATCTTCACAGGTGCCTTCTGAAGTACCTCTGGGTATTTACCTAAAGGAAGTAAACATTACCAGTCAAAGAGCTGCTCTGAAACAGAACAGGATGGAAAACTTGTTCTTTCCTCTGTGCATAAAACCTATATCTGACTCTTGCTCATTCTTAATATTAGAAAGTCCACTCAGTTTCCTCACCCCAATCAATAAAGCAGAAATTTTCAAAGAATAATTTGAAATCTTTTCAATGCTGCCTTTCTATGTCTTTACCTCTCTTCTTATATCTTTGACCCAGAACTTTCTCAATTAGTTTCTCCATGTTGGGGAGTTCTTACAACCAACTGGTCTCCACAGAATGCTCCAAACTAAGGCAATTTGCAAAGCCATAACTCCATATGCATGATTTCCCGAGACATTTCCTGGGAGAACTAGGCATCCTTAAGTAAAGGATGCCTTTGACTTTGTACCTTGGTCACTATTTTTTCTTGCTGCTTTTGTACTCAAACACTATGTTAAGCCTTCACTGAACTTACCATTATATGAAAACGCTCCCCATCCTGTAACAACAACTCCTTCACCTGGTGGAAAAACCTGTGTAGCTTCAGGAAGACAAACTCGATGTACATCATTCTGAAATAAGACTTTCTCACTGAGCTGAATAACCGCAATATCATCATGATGTTCACCCTGGATGTAGTCCTCATGAACAATAATTTGTTGAACATAACGTTGCATGTAAGGGGGATTTACTCTGGTGCCAAAGCTGACGGTATAGTTTTTTGGATTTTTTGTCCTAAAGAAACAAAAATTATGTATTTTGTATTTATTTCAAAATAATAGAAATACGGCCTGCATAAAATGTACTCTTTTCATGACAATATTCCCTTGCTCTATTGCTCATTAGTAGTGACAGTCTGACTTTTTAAATTCATTTTTAAAAAATCTTGTTTGGGATCCCTGGGTGGCGCAGTGGTTTAGCGCCTGCCTTTGGCCCAGGGCACGATCCTGGAGACCCGAGATCGAATCCCACATCGGGCTCCCGGTGCATGGAGCCTGCTTCTCCCTCTGCCTGTGTCTCTGCCTCTCTCTCTCTCTCTCTCTCTCTCTCTGACTATCATAAATAAATAAAAATTTAAAAAATAAAAAATAAAAAATAAAAAAATCTTGTTTGAGTCTCTATACCATATACTATGTAAAGCAAAGGGAATATAGAAATTTAAATTAATAGTCATGACTTCAAGTCTAATGAAAGGCATAAACACAGCTATAATTTGCTTAAGTACTTTGTTTATAATTAGCAGGGCAACAAAACAGGGTAACTTAAATCTGCATGCTTTAGGGAACAGAGATTTCTTAGGGAAAGTAGCATTTTGGGTAAGACTATAGAGCTGAGTCATAGTTGCCTGAAAGATAAAGAGAAGTGGCCAGACATGTGCAGAGAAGGAGGGAGGTATGAAACAGGATGATGTGTTTTAGCAACTATGAGTAGTTAGGGATGTCTGGAGTATGAAGTGACGAGAGATAAGAATCATGTAAAAAAATGTAGTATCAAAAAAAAAAATGTAGTATCAAGAATGAATGACTCTTTGAATCCTTACAGGTAATGCAGGAATATCTTAGAATGGCTTCCTATATAATTTATCTTCCAAACGAGAACACTTGAGACAAGAGTGCTACTGATAGTTAAGCTGGGATAACAGGTGAAGACTGGAGCTATTCCAGGGTCTTTTGTCTCCCTGGTCTTGGGCAACATGGTAAACTTACTTTTGAAAGCAGTGTGCTGCAGTCACCAGGTATCTTTCACTGATTAAAGATGCCCCGCAGTGGTGTTGGCCATTTTTTTTGAGAGTTGCTTGCCACGGCCATTCTCCTTTCTGAGCGTTGGAACCTCCCTTGATTCTATCATATGTTGCTGACATCCTTGCTCGTATCCCACAGCCTGTCAGAGTCCGTTTTGTTCCATTGAGAGAAGGAAGATAATGTTTATTTGATTATAAAGCAGAGAGTGAGCTGAGTTATTCTAGTATGGTTCTATCTGACAATATCTTGCACTGAAGAGGACAGGATGTAATCTGCATAGGAATCACTAGCAGCCCCTGGATCATCTCCATACCCAGCATAGTATCTCCAAGGTACTTCAGCACTTGGAGATTATGACAGCTGTGGGAGGCACATAAAGTCATGGGTAAGTCCACAGTCTCTGCAACCCTAATTTGAGTTCTGACCACACCATTCACAAACTGGATGAACTTGGGCAGATTATTTCACTTCTTAGTGCTTTAGTTTCTCCAGGTCTCAAATGGGATGATAATAATATCTACCTTTAGGATTGTTGTGAAGATTAAATGAGTTGTATGTAAAGAACTTAATTAGAAGTATGCCTAGCTAACAGTAATAAATCCTATATGTCTTAGACCATATCGCACATTTTTTTTTTAGATTTTATTTATTTATTCATGAGAGACACACAGAGAGAGGCAGAGACATAAGCAGAGGCAGAAGCAGGCTCCTCACAGGGAGCCTGATGTGGGACTCCATCCCAGAACTCCGGGATCACGCCCTGGGCCAAAGGCACACGCTCAACCGCAGGGCCACCCAGGCATCCCCATCTCGCGCATTTAAATAAGAAGTTTCTGGACTTACGGTTGTTGATAATCTTTTCAGCATCAACCTTACTGATTTCTGAAATAGAACAAAAAGCTCATGGTAAATATAATACCTAGCATTAATCCATTGACTGTGGGGCCAATGTGGTAAGATGCTAGGTTCAACACTGTAGAACAGTCCAGAAACAATTTTGACTATCAGGATAAAATGTCAGTAGAAAGGACAGAATATCAGATTATTTGAATTGTTCTTTTACTAGATGTGAATGTCTGATACGAAAATACCACCATCATAGTTCCACATGAGAGACCTTTTTTTATTCAGTTGAAACTGTATTCTTTATTATCTAAGATGGAAAATTGCCAGTATCTTTTCTTAGAAGAGGAAGAGCCACAAGTAAACCTGATTCCTGTCAGTAAACAAAAATAACTTTTAAAAAGTGACTTATCTCATAAAGGCAAATTGTATGCTATTTTTGAAAATTATAGGAGATTATGAAAAATATTTAAGACACACCATTACTTATAGGGACTGTTCAAAATTTTACTACTTGTTTTATAATGAGAAGCAGTTTTTCCCCCAGAACTGCTTTCAGATATGGCATTATTATGACTTGATTATTCTGTTCTCAATAACATAAATTACTGCTCTGATATAAAATAATGACATATTCATTCAAAAAACTGAGTATCAGCTTTGCACATGGTACTTGTAATTTATGTTAGAAATAAAAAAAATGAGAGTAACACTGCTCCTATTTAATACATAAGCTTACCCATGAGCCTAAGAGAATTAGGATCTGTAGTCAAAGAGCCTGCATGGTTCCTCAGCATCTGGCGTAAGACGCTTTCAATTCTTCTTCTTGTATTTTCCTTCATTGATCTGGGAGCCTTGAATACCAACCATATATGTGCGGTGACACTGCTGTTATGAGGACTGGAAACAAGACAAATATGTTTCAACAAGATAAACATATTTCATATGTTACCAAAAAATAACGTTTCCTTCCTCATTCTCTGGTCTTTCAAATTTTTACTTATTCTGCCTTTTTATGGGTTTGTGCAGTACCTTCACTTTTAAGTAATCACAGGATCATCCATCTGCCTACATTTATTTGGTGGCAGTATGCATGCAGCTATGATATTCATCTTAGAGGACAAGTAGTTCTACAAATCTGAAAAATAGGAAAGGCCTGAAGCACAGGGTAGAAGTACCATGTAAAAGGGATTGAACCCTGAGTTGGGCTCTGTGCTTAGTGCAGAGTCTGCTTGGGATTCTCTCTTCCTCTGCCCCTCCCACTCGTGCTCTCAATCTGTCTCTAAAATAAATAAATTAATCTTCTTTTAAAAAAGAAGTACCAAAAAAAAAAAAGTACCACATAAGAACTGGGCTCACTTATTCATGTATTCATCAATCATTTATTGAGCAACTGCTATAGACAAATAGCTGGAATAGGTGCTACTAGTGATGCAAGGGTAACTAACAAATAGTTCCTATCCTCCAGGAATTTCCAGATTTCTAGGAGATACGACATGTATACAAAATACTACAATAAATTAGGAAGAAACAATGATACTTATTTTATCTTATCTGCAAATAGAAGAAGGATAGTCATTTTTTACTCAAAGAATCAGAGAAATTTTCATGGGAGAGATGACATACACATTGGACCTTAAAACATTGTTATTATTACTTCATTATCAAGCAGCAAATTTCATCGGACAGAGAAAAAGAGGAGTGCTATTCCAGAAGAACAGGATAGCAACAATTAATTAGCATTTACTGAACATCTGCTGTGTTCTAGGTACTTATTTTCACATTTATTATCACACTTAACCTCCATCACAGCCCTGTAGCATAGATGTCATTATCTGCATTTTATGGACAGAGGAAAATGGAGGCTCTGAGAGGTTACCTAATATGTGCAAGGGTATATAGCTACTAAACTCAGAACAGATTCAGTACAACTGACTCTATAACACAGGCTTTTTACATTGTACTGTCTTCCTATACCCAGTCACAGAGACAACAGTGTCCAGGAGATTGGGCTCAGATGGAGGAAGACTTTCAATGCTAGCCAAAGGGTAGCAGTAGAGAGAAGTTGTTGAATAAAACCATGCTTGAGGAAGATGAATCTGACTTTGGTCTTCAGGAAAGATTGATTTGGACATAAGGATGTGAGAAACCTAAGAGGCTAACTAATGAACATGTAGGGCTTGTCAAGCAGCTTTGAGGCTAACATCTGAAGTGGCATTATTATGCTTTGGCTCTCCATGACAGATAACTAACCTTTTGTCATATAAATTGGTAATCAGCTCTAGGAAAAACTCAGATCACACAAGTTTGATTATCATAGAAGGGTATACCAAAATGAAAATCTTTATCCTAAAACCTCTCCATCACGTTTGGGCCCACACTGCCTATGGATACCTAAATTTCCATTTATGGGAGAACAAAGCAGAAACTTTCCAGTGGTTGCAATTATCTCCGAAAGATACCTGGGCCCTTCAATTTTAGCCTCCAATCTCTTTCCAATACTAAAATCAACACTCAAGGTTAATACTAGTTAAGATCTTGACATGTTCTGCAATTTCAAGAGTCTCACGAACTCCAGGAGCAAGGGGAAAAGGGCTAGGCATAGTCTGGTGGCATTGATGAAGGTAAAAGCAATTCATTGGAAATGTGTTTATATACACATCTTCTTTGGTCCTGAGTACAGGTTTATGAGAGGGGCAGTGAGGGTGCTATTTTCAGTATTTTCCAGATAGGTGAGCAGACTCAAAGTCATATAATGATTCACCCAAGGCTCTCGGGCTACCAAGGGGCAAAAGGTGAGCTCAGGTTGATTAATTCCTGTTCTAAGCCTCCCTCTGCTATTCCATGCTATGTTAAACCCACATGCAGAGGACACGTTGCCTATTTTACTCCTTGTTATGGACTAAAAGGACCTCCTTGTCATCACAGCTTGGTGTAGATATGCTCCTTTCTACCTTGTAAGAACTCTGGGTAGTTCCACAGGTGTTTAGCTGACTTGCAAGCAGAGAGATATGAGAAAACAGGGTCTGTATTTATACTACTGCTAAATAAAAAATGTTAGACTATCAAACATTGGTCAAAGGGATCATCTGCTATCTGCTGGATATAAAGTCTTAAGAAACCTGAGTGATGAGGCATTTAATGAATAATAAATTCTCAATAGATCTAATGAATAAGCTGGATAGCCCAATCTTTGCTTGGTTTTATATTGAACAATTATTCTGACATTTAGCTTAGAATAATTCTGTTTGTTAGTAACTTATTGGCTTTTTGACTCTCAAAATTATTTTTACAGAGGTACTAGAAATATGTATGTATGTACAGACTGATCTCTTTTCTAACTATCATTAGTTACTTACATCAGCATGATGACTTGAGAATTAATATATTGTCTGTAAATGCTAGAACTTTGAAATGCATCAACCATCTGTTAAAGAGAACATAGAATCAAATATCAAATTCCAATAATATATTTATATTTCCGTGAACTAACAATGAAATAAATATAGGAAAATCCTAATTTACCTTAGTCTCAAGAATTTTGCTAAGATAGTTATTTTCCAGTGATGTCTCTTTTTGATAATTTCTGTTATATGGGATATCCAACACTTTAAAGCTACCTTGGTAATAGTAGGTCGTGTTTTCTGTGAGATAAAAACATGATCCGAGAGTTATTTAAATGAAATGGATTTCAAATGCAAATATAGATTACACAGTAATATCAACTAGTAAATATTGTGCTCATATTTGACATTGATAAAGTCTGTACATCTTTCTGGCACAGTTGATTAGAAGTCCTCGGTGTTGTGAAAAGTGTTTATCAGGCCCATAATGCAGCAGATATAGATATATACAAAGGTAAGAAAGAAGAGTAATATCTTGATTGAGACAGGACTGTACACTATAATTGAGATTTCTGCCACATAACCACCAGCCTATGAGTAAAGATTTTTACCATTTATTATATACCATGGGAAGATACTTTATAAAAAACATATGAAGTATACCCATTTTTTTTTTCAGGAGAAATGTGGTCTCGGATATTCAGTAACTTAGCTGATATCATAGAGCTACTGTGAGCCAAGGATCAAAATTTGATTTGACTACAAAGTACACACCTAATCCATTATACTTCCTTCCCAAATTTTCATAGATACTAAGCCATTTGATATATGATACATCTTACCTCTAATATGTGATAGATATAAAGTTGTTATACAGCCCATAACATATAGAAAGAACCAAATAAGTATTAATACTATTTTGCATTACCTTTGTTTTTTTTTTTTTTTGGTTTTTTTTTTCTGTTTTTTTTTTGTTTTTTTTTTGTTTTTTTTTTTTTTTTTGCATTACCTTTGAAGACTATGTGATGGAAGAGACAGGCTCAATATGAATGAAATCATTACATGAGGTAATAATATGATGTAATTAAATGATAATGGTAATTGTTTACAGGTTCTATATGAATGTAGAGAAGGAAAGCACCATAATTAAAATACAATATGACTTACTATTATAAATGTGGTGAAAATATTTTACAGTGAGAAAGGTGATAGAAAAAGAAATCAGAAACTTCTAAAGAAAATGCTGGAAATGGATTATTTATGAATAATAATTTGTAAACTAACATTGTTCATTGTAGTTAGTCTGTCTGGGGTCATGGATCTTTAACTGTAGAAATCAAACTTTGCAATGGTAGGTCTTACCATAAGTAATAAAAAATATATATATCTTGAAACTATTCAACTTTCTTTTTTATAATTCAGTGTTCACAGTTCATCCTTCAGTTCTTTATTTAGATTCTTAAGTGTTTCTACCTATTATGATAATCAGGCTGCCATGAATATTCCTCAATGTATGAATTGACAAGATACAAACTTTTTATTATAACTGCATGGTGCACTTTTCCAAGAGCCAATGGAAAACTAAATATTTTATGTCTAAGACATTTAAGACTAAGAAAGCACACACTAGAACAAGGAATTGAATATTAATTTAATTCTGTACAGTACTCCTAATGGGTCACAGAGATGGCTCATTATGCTGAGGTCACCGTGAAATCAGTCACTGAGCTCTGTTGGCACCTGGTGAAATGAAAACAACCCTTTAGGGATGGGATATTCATAAGGCACACCTGCACCTTATAATTAACATTCCCATTTCTCTAGGTAGTTCAAATGACAATATGAATTGAGAAAGATGGATAAGGGGCAGAAAGAAAGAAATTGTTTTATAACTTTTCCATGACTTGATTACTTGGAACTCATTTCTGTAAAGAAAACTTACAGCTTACACACAACACACACACACATGCGTGTGCGTGCACACACACACACACTTTTGTTTTTGTACAGTGTTCTGGAGTGCAATGACAGAGTTTAAGCATAAATTATGGGAACACTTTTATTTAAATTTGACAGAGTAAAAGCACTTCCTTTACATTCTCCTTCCTCTAAGATTATAAAAAGACCAAAAGACAAGGGTAAGGGGCTCATTTCCAAGGAAACAAAAGAAAACCGCAACTCCAGACTGAAAACTATGAAGGAAATATTCTCCAAAATGTGAACTACACACTAGAGTGAGAAATGATATAGAGATAGATACATCTCTTCCCAAGATGAGTTGAATGTAGGTCTTTCCAAAAGTTTTCAATGATTCTATGATTAGAATAATGAGACTTCAGGTCTGGGAGAGAGACATGTTTCCATAGAATCCTATTTTGACCCTACAGAATGACAGTAGTGAAAATAAAAGTGAACCATAGTAATGTGCCTTTTTTTGGTGTGTGTTCTATCTCCCAGCTGAAGCAACCTGCTAGAGGTGAATTGGGATAAACAAGGGAGAGAAGTCAGGATTACTACATCATAATTCAGAGAGTCCATAAATTAAGGTGCTTTCTTCAAGACTACTCCAGCGTCTTGTGTTAAAAACTGAAGATAAGTGTTCCGTAGGTGTTGGGTCTTGGGTCACTGAAGGCCATTTTAAAGGAAGATAGGTAATTTATTGTTTGCAATTATCTCTATGTCTTTGGTAGAAATGGAAATAAAGTTTACAACAAACTGAAATAAATAAAAATATATTCTTTACCAACCTACTGCCAGAAAATGAACCAGGAGACCAATAGTTATTCCCAGGATTGCCAATACTCCAAACACAATGAGGGCAATCATCCATAGCGGCAAAGATGGACGGGAAGCTATGACTGGTCTGCAAATAAAAGATATGAATATAAAAGGTATATCAGAAAAAATCACAGTCGTTCCATATCTTTACTTTTTTCTTCTTGCTCACCCCCAGAAGTTCAATTTAAGCATCGTAATAGCAGAAGTATGAGGAAAAGAAAGGAAAGGAAGAAAGAAAAGAAAGGAGGGAAGAAAGATGGGGAGGAAAAGAAAAAAAGGAAAGAAGTTTAAAATAGAACCTCTCTGGATCTGTGCTATGAAATTATTTTTCAGGAGTATAATGGTGCCTTGTTCCCTCCCACCAGTGACAGAGTTAGTATCAATAAGTGAAGCCCTTGCCAGGATGGAGAGGAAGAAGGGAGGAAAACGGAAATGTTTTAGGAGTTCTTTATACCAAAGCCTATCATCATTCTTGAAATCTGATCTTGATTCCATTTTATTTATTATGTCCTTATTATATACATAGAACACATACAAATATGAAGCGTTATGTTGAGTAAGAGCAGTGTCCCTCTTTCTTACTAGCTTATTTATGGTTATAGTTCACAGAGATCTTGTGTAAAGTAGCATGCTATGATCAACCTAGAGTAAGTTAGGTATTTTCACCGTGTTTCATTTGGATAACAAATAGGTATTGCCTAAATTGAAATAGCGATTTGGGTAACTTTCCAGATAAAGAGGCATGAGAAGACAATCTAGTAAGATGGAACAACAGGCAGTGCTCAAAGAATGGCCAGCAATTCAACTTCCTTGCCGCAGACTATGTCATGGTTTGGCCAAAGATGAAGCTGGACAGTATAATGAGTAATTTTAAGTGTCATCTTTAGCTAGGTTATAGTGCCAAGTTGTTTGATCAAACATGAGTCTACATGTTTCTGTGAAAGTAATCTTGTAACTGTAATAAACATTTATAATCAGTTGACTTTAAGATTACCCTCTATAAGTAAGTGGGCTTCATCCAATCGGTTGAAGGCCTTAAGAGGTAAAACTGAGCTTTTCATGAGAAGAAAAAAATTCTGCCTTCAGAGTAGAAATCCTGCCTGATGGGATGAGCACTGGGTGTCATGCTAAATGTTGGCAAATTGAACAATAAAAAAATTTTTTTTAAAAAAAGAGCTCTCTCTTTTAAAAAAATCCTGCCTGAGTTTCCAGTCTTACCCAATGTTACAATTGTGTGAAGAAATTCCTTAAAATAAAATATCTCTATCTTAGATATATAGATTCTATGGTTATATATCTATTTATATGCCTCTCTATCTATCTATTGATAAAGAAAAAGAGAAAGAGAGGAGAAGGAGGAAATAGAGAAAGAGATATCCTATTGTTTCTGTTTCTCTGGAAAATCCTCATACAGAGGCAACAACAAGGATTTTGTTGCCACACAAAGATGTTTAGATTTTGCCTTAAATATTGGGGCTCCTCCAAGTGTGATTAGAAGACAGCCTTGATCAAAATCACCTGAGAGTGCTTATTGCATATGCAGATTACAAGACACTACCTCAGATCTAATGAATTCAAATTCTGAAAAAGTCTGAGAATTTGCAGTTTAACACTCTTATTAATGAAGATACTTACTAAACTATATGCTATCTTCATGGCAAAATTGGAAAACTTTAATCTAGCCAGGCCTATAATCAAGGTTTTCAGATTAGAAGTGGCTTTGGAGGGGAGTGTGTATGAGGTATTGGATCTCAGATAAAAATAAATTGGGTTGATGCTTTCAGAAGAACAAGTTAGTGTGTGTGTGTGTGTGTGTGTGTGTGTGTGTGTGTGTTAATACATCCTCTGTTGATTTTTTTTCCACTCTCTTTGAAAGCTCTTTCATACTTCTTTTTCCCCTCAAACCTCTAGCACCATTTGCCCCATCCTCAATCTTAGCTGATAACCTTACTTCCTGGTCCAACTGAGAAAATTAAAAGCATCAGAAGAGAATATTTACAACTCCATCACCACATTTGTGAACTTCTCTTCATCTATACCCCACACTCTGCTTTTTCTTCTTGTTACTGTGCCCCTGTTCTAAGGCAATCCCTATATCATCTCGTCTCATTCTTCAACCTGTTTCTAATCTATGGTGCAGCCAGTTCAAACTGCTCAGAATTCCATGAACAACCAAACTCGTTTCCACCTCCATGTCCTTGCACACTCTGATTCTTCTGCCTAAAATGTCCACCCTCAGGTCCACCCAGTGAGCTCCCAGTCAACTTCATCACTCAACTCTCTCATCTCCTCTTTGTTGAGGTCTTCCATGGATCACCCTAACATGGATTGACATTGAGAGTATTTTTTATTTTTTATTTTTACATGGCAGTTTTTTCACCTCTAGTCAAGACCATTTTATGGTCTGGTCCATGTCATTAATTATTGTTGAAGTTGTTATTGTTTTATGACCAGATCATATTGTGGGGTCTCACCCATTATAGATTATATTGGTTGAAGTACTGAGTAAATGAAGCCAAGAGATATTGAGGACAATGAGATTATGAAGGATAAATAGATCAGAGGGATACAAATTATGCAAAGCCTTCAGTGCTAATCAAAAGAGTTTTTTACTTTATCTGTGGAAATGACTAAGATGAGGACGTGCAGTGCTTAGGATGATGAATCTGCAATCTGCACGATGACAGTTTAAAGGAGGAAGAAAAATGAAAGAGGAAGACCAATGAGCAAAGTGGCTAATATAATCAATGGGAATATAGTGATGGCATCCCAGATTGTGGTAGTAAGAAAAGAAACAAAGTGATGAACATTTATAGTAGAGTATTTGTCAGCTTTTGGTAATTAACTATCTTGGTAAAGGATAGGAATATGTCAAAGATGACGTAAGATTTTATCTCGAATAGTAAAAGAGTCAAAGTCTTGGAGAGGTAAGTTTGGAGGGAAATGGTAAATATTTTATATCTAAAATTTAAGAGACATTTAAATTTCCACAACACAAATGGAGATGTCAGTCTAGTAATTAACTGAGGAACCATGGTTGGGGTTAATTTAGGAGTCATCAAAAAACAGGGAACAAACAAAGCTGTGAAACTGGATTACTAAATTTAGTGCTTGTTATATAAAATATAGTATAGAATTGACATTTCTCTTTCTGAGGCAAACATTTCCATCCTAACTACAACTAATTCATCTCAACTTTTTCATGCCTTTTCTGATTTTTTATAGTCTCATTGTTCAACATCACTCAAAAGACTAAATTATCAGCATATGTTTCTTTAAAAAAAACAACCATTTTACTTATTTATTTAACAGGAGGAGGGGGAGAGAGAGTGCAAGCAGGGGGAGCAGCCAACAGAGGGAGAAGGAGAATCATGCTGCCTGCTGAGCAGGGACTCCCCCAACAAAGGGCTTGATCCCAAGACCTTGGAATCATGACCTGAGCCTTGAGCTGAAGGCAGATGCTTAACTGACTGAGCCACCGGGTGCCCCTGTCAGTATATGTTTCTTAACTGTAAAATTCTAACTCTTGTCCACCTTTCAATGATGGGTAAGCACTTACCTCATCTCCCAGGTATTCAGTTCCACCAAAACTACTTTGCCTACCTCTTGGTTCTCTAATCATTGCTCCACACCCTTTCCTTATTTTTCTGTCTCTCATAAATTCTCACGAATTCTTTTCCTATAAGTCTCTTGACTGGGGATTTATTCGTACATTTCTTGATTTGCTTTGTTTTATTTTTAAATCTTTACCTTAGGACAGGACCTCACATAGATTTGGGCAATTTTTCTTTCCTTTAATCTTTACAATTAGTTTTAGGATTGGTATTCTTGTAAGTACAGAAATAAATCTAAATCTATTAAAATGTGATAAGATAAGGTATCTAGGAATTCATCCAGACACTATGGCTTAAAAGAGGACTGAAATAACTTCCTAATTTCCATTTATCTTTCACTGAAAAAATACTGTAGAATTTTATATTTCCATTTCCTATTCTTTTTTTCCATTTTGATTATTGCTTGACAGCAGTCCAGATGCTTCTCTCAGTTGAAGCTACCTTTAACTGATAAACTAAAGATCTTGTACACCGTGACACAAATTAAATATCTGTTTAAAAATGGCCCACAGATTGGAAGATTGGCTCCCCAATCTTCCCACACAGGAAAATCACTCAACAATTTAGCCAACATTTCTGGTACTTTATACTACTATAAATTCTTCTGAAAAACCACATAGGGAGAATTACTGAAAGAAGATACAGAATATCAATTATATCTTGCCTCAAAAAATAAAAACAAAAAACAACAACAAACTCTTGGCCATGAAATCTCAATGCCCCTTTGGCAAGGATCTAAAACACCACTTTCTTCTCAGACTTTTTCCACTCTGTTCTAGAAAACTAACCTTAAGAAAACAATTGAATTTGATGATATATAGCATTGAAGTTTTTACTTCTACCTCTAGTATACCTTTTCTTCCTCTTGGCCATTCATTATGCAGGCACCCATATGCAACCACAAGATTGACTAAGGTCTCCTCAAAAGCATCTGCAGAAACAACCATGTTTCCAAATCCCTCCAAGCTCCTCTGGGCAGATTAATGCCTCAATCTGTGAAGTTAACCACTACTTTAGGGCTTGAATCTTTTCTAGGTGACTAGGAGTACTTGGAAACAATGGATTAATGCTTTGAAATCTTTCAGGTGAAGACTTTATACAAGTGCTAAAATGTTGGAGAAGAAGATGCTCTATTAAAACACACACACACACACACACACACACATCCTTCCAGCAAAGTTTTATCTGTCTTATAGGCAAAACAAAAACAAAATAATCATGTTGTTTACTTTCTAGTTATTAAATGTGTATGATCACCCTTGCTTTTACTGGTAGATCAGAGATGTGGCTAATTAGAAAACATCAGGGTTATGAATAATACGACATATCTAATAAAGAATTTGCACAACAGTAAATTATTTAGTTAAAAAAAAAAGTTGTTACCATAGACCATCACAGTGAGTATACTCTTTCTAGTAACATTTTTAATTTTTTTTTAATTTATGATAGTCACAGAGAGAGAGAGAGAGAGGCAGAGACACAGGCAGAGGGAGAAGCAGGCTCCATGCACCGGGAGCTTGACGTGGGATTTGATCCCGGGTCTCCAGAATCGCGCCCTGGGCCAAAGGCAGGCGCCAAACCGCTGGGCCACCCAGGGATCCCTCTAGTAACATTTTTAAATGAATAATGATATTGTACATTATATATGCATGCGTGTGTGCATGTCTTAACTAAAAAACTGACTCAAGATGCAAAATGTTAGAGAAATATTTGCATAAGACATGCATTTATATTTTACAGTTATCTGAACATTAAATATTTTATAATTAGGTTGACTGTATTTTGATGAAAATGTAAACTGAAAGTATTTTTAAGTGGCATTAATAATCACTGTTCACTTAACATAATAATCATCTAGTTAGATACTTTAAAAATAAATAGCATATGTCTATACATGATTCTCTTATAGTTTATGAACATTTTACAGATAAAAATGCATAGTTTATATATGATTCCATAGAAAACACCAATGAAGCAATGGTACTGTGAGATTCAGGACTGTATTTATGAAAGCAGTTTAGAAAGCACAAGATAGAGTGGCTCAGTCAGTTAAGCGGCTGCCTTCAGCTCAGGTCATGATCTCAGAGTCCTGGGAATGAGTCCCACGCTAGACTTAGTGGGGAGTCTACTTCGTCCTCTCCCCTCCTTCTGTGCTCCCTCTCAAATAAATAAATAAAATCTTTTTTTTAAAAAAGGAAAGCACAAGATATTAAACAAATACAAAGGAGTCGTCACATCATCATCACCACCAATAGCAATTTAACATCTGATTTATAAGATGCTTCCCTTCTTCTTCCTCCTTTTACTTTATAATAATTACACATTTTTCATTCACAGGATGTTAGGCTGCTTGCCAACCTTCTGAAGCATTCTCCAAAGCATGACATAAAACTACAGATTCCAGACACAAATACATATATGTTACAGGGGTGTCTCCACGCAGAAAATCCAAAATGCTGTAGAAAAGCATTACAAATCCCCCTCTAAACTCAACTATTTTACTGCAACCCGTGGGTGGGAGTCATATTGGAGAAACAGTTAATTGTAACTATGTCAGAATTTTGAGCAAGCGAACACCCACTTACCTATACATAATGTGCTGATATAATAGCTGTTGGTGTTAATAAGATAAAGGAAACTTCTGTACTTCTTTTGTCCAGGTCAGTGGTTCTCAGGTAAATGTGCTAACCACAATGATACCTGGGATTTTAAGGGTTGGGTGCAATAGCAGAAAGCAATTAAAAGGAAACTCGTTTAACAAGTGTTGATGACATCTGTGGATCTGTGGTTTAAAGGAAGAAATGAAAATTCTCTTTGAGTTGGATACTTAGAAAAAGAATAGACATAACTTGGATTGGTTACCTAAGAGGTCCACCCAAGAAATACCACCACAGATTGGTGAATCATTGTTCTGACTCAGATCCCATCCAGCCCTTTCATGGAGCAGGACTCCTCCTCAGTGAAACCACCTCTATCCATCAGAGTAGTCTCTGACAAATGACTTAACTATACATTTTTTTATATGATAATTCTACTACAGCATTACTCATTTGAAACATGCTTGGTCTAAAAATTCTCTCTGGGACTGTATATATACTTTTATAGAAATGGATTTACAGATGGAGATAGGTTTTAGTGTAAGAAATATCAGTTCTCTCTTGGTAATTATTTCTAGAAAATGGAACTAATGAATCTAGTCAAAAGTTGTTTTACTAAATGAATATGGATTAAGTTTTTGGGTGACACCAAATTCTTACAGAAGCAAAAAATCAGGAAGTCATTAAGATATTTTGGATACAAATATCTAGATTCTTGGCACCAACTTTCATATCTTTAATCATTTATTCACTCCATTTATTCATTTAATAAATATTTATTGTAAACTTCCTCAGGTTTACATATTGTTCCTAGTAGAATTACAACAAGGAATATAATAAAGTCCCTGCCTCCATAAAGCTTATACTTTTATGAGAAAAACAGGCAAACACTCAAGAAAATAGTAAATGCAGAATTTAATCCAAGATATGTAATAAAGGAAATGAAGCAGAATAATCGGGTAGAGAGTGGCGTGTGTGTTGGGAGGGCAGAGGGTGACTATCTTTAGGGTGGTCCGGAAAGTCCCCTAGGAGAAGGAGGCTTTGGAACAGAGAACTGAATTATAATGTTAATTAGCATGACTCATCTTCCTAAAACACAAATTCATGACATTTTTCTGTGCTTAAAATCTTCAAAACTTTCAATTGTTTTCAAGATAAAATATAAACTTCTCTGGTTGATATTCAAGACTCTTTAGAGCATCATCTCTTTTTATTTATGTTGTTCCATGGTAGTTTGGTGAAACAAAGGGCGTGTTGTAATCTGTTTGAGCCTCGGCTTTCTTATATGTAAAAATGCAATCTAACAATGTCATGCTTGGAAGGTGGATGTATCAGCTGAGACCATGTTTACCAAGTACTTGACACTGTATTATCTTAATGATGACTTTGTCTAGAGTAGGACTCTAAATAAATAAATAAATAAATAAATAAATAAATAAATAAATAATATATAAAGTATGACTTTAGTTAAGCCATTTCTCACAGTTTCGTTCCTTGAATGGCAAGTGCTTTCCTATATCCATGCTTTTATTCATGCTGTTTAATACTCTCAGGATTGTCATTTCTACCCATTCAATATTTATTCATGCTTCATGGTCCAACTTAACTGCCGCTTCCTTCATGAAGCTTTCCCTATAAAGCATTATTCTTTTTGATATCTTTTTTCTGGTTGCTATTTATTGTACTTTTATAAATTATAAAATTAGTAATTTTAGATTTAATCATCTGCTATGCTGTATTGATTTATATTTAAGTATGTCCTGTGGATGGTAGGATTTGAAGAATGTGGGGAAATGGGCTCCCATATGTTGACGGTAGGAGTTAGAATCGAGGCAGCAACTTTAGAGGGAGCATCTGTTTAATTCTATACCTAAGTTCCCTGTAACCAACAGTTTCACTTCTAGGTATCCACCTAGATTTCTATCCTGGCATAGGTAATCAAACAGGATTATATGAGGATGCTTATTACAAAGTTTGCAATAGCAAAAAAAAAAATGGAAATAAATTATTAGTTGGTAGAGGAATGGTTTAACAAACTATGGCATATTGTTATTCTGGAATGTTATTCAGGTGTTAAAAGAAATGAAGTTATAGTAAATATGGTGGATTGACTTACTCATGCTTCATTCTAAAGTCCCTTTTTCTACTGCAGAGATTGGAAAGCTAAAAATGACATCTCCCAGACTCCTTTGCAGTTAGAATGCTGGCTGCAGTTTAGGTTCTGCCAGCTAGATGCACTCACGTGAAACAGAAGTGAGAAGCATGTCAGATGCCTTCTGAGATAGAAATGAGACCACTTGTGGATTTATTCTGGTAAAAGTTCATGGATATTTCACTATCCATTCTTCAGCTTTCTGGGACCAAAGAAACAATTTAGAGTAGTCAGAGACCAGACCAGCTTGTGGGTGTCAGGAGGCTGCAGTGGTAATGGCAGCAGTGCTGGTGCTTTCTTTTCTTTCCTTCCTTCCTTTCTTCCTTCCTTATTTCCTTTTCTTTCTTCTTTTCTTTCTCTTTTCCTTTCTTTTCTTTTCCTTCCATTCTCTCTTTCTTCTTTCTTTCTTTCTTTCTTTCTTTCTTTCTTTCTTTCTTTCTTTCTTTCTTTCTTCTTTCTTTTCTTTCTTTCTTTCTTTCTTTCTTTCTTTCTTTCTTTCTCTTTCTTTCTTTCTTTCTTTCTTTCTTTCTTTCTTTCTTTCTTTCTTTCTTTCTTTCTTTCTTTCTCCTCCCTTCCTTCCTTCTTTTTTTTCTATATTAATGAATTAATGAATTAACTGAGTTGGTATAAGGCAAACATCCATGTATTCACCATCTTTATTAAGAAAACAGAATTTTGTCTGCCAATCCAAAAGCTCCCCCAGTACTCTATCACGGTCTTAACTTCCCACTTTCCTCCAACATTAACCTCTATCTTGACTTTTTTTTTTCTTTTTAAACTGAAGTATAATTAATATACAATGTCATATTTCAGGTATAAATATAGTGATTCAACAATTCTGCGCATTACTCAGTATTCATCAAGATAAGTATACTCTTAATTCCCTTTATCTAGTTCACCCTTTCCCCCACCCGCCTTCCCTCCTACAACCACCAGGTTGTTCTCTGTATTTAAGAGTCTTTTTTTTTTTGTCTTTTATTCGTTTTGTTTCTTAAATTCCACATATGAGTGAAATTGTATGATATTTGTCTTTCACTGACTGACTTATTTCACTAGCTCTATCCATGTTGTTGCAAACGGCAGGATCTCATTGTTTTTGTGACTGAATAATATTCCATTATATCTTTCTTATCATATCTTCTTTATGATTCATCTATGAATGGACACTAAGTTGCTTCCATATCTTGGTTATTGTAAATAATGCTTCAATAAACATAGAGGTTCATATATCTTTTTGAATTCGTGTTTTTGTATTCTTTGGGTAAATACCCACTAGTGGTATTACTAGATCCTATGATAATGATAATTCAATTTTTAATTTTTTTAGGAACTTCCATACTATTTTTCACAATAGTTACACCAATTTGCATTCCCACCTGCAGAGCATTAGAGTTCTTTTTTCTCCACATACTCACTAAGACTTGTCATTTCTTATGTTTTTTATTCTAGCCACTCTGACAGGTGTAAGTTAATATTTCATTGTGGTTTTGATTTAGATCTCTATGATGACTAGTAAGCTGAGCATACTTTAACATGTCTGTTGGCCATCTGTCTTTCTTGGAAAAATGTCTATTCAGGTTCTCTGCTCATTTTTAAACTGGATCTTTTGAGCTTGTTTTTTGTTTGTTTTGGTATTAAGTTGTATAAGTTCTTTATATATTTTGGATATTACCCTTACAAGATATATCATTTGCAAATCTTCTCCCATTGGATAGGTTGCCTTTTTGTTTTGTTAATGGTTTCCTTTGTGGTGCAGAAGACCCTGAATAGCCAAAGCAATCTTGAGAAAAAAGAATGAGGTTGGAGGTATCACAATCACAGATTTCAAGATACACTACAAAGCTGTGACAATCCAGACAATATGGTACTGGCACAAAAGTAGACACATAGATCAATAGAACAGAATAGAGAGCCCAGAAATAAAACCATGATTATACGGTCAATTAATCTACAACAAAGGAAGCAAAAATATACAATGGGGAAAAGATGGTCTCTTCAACAAATGGTGCTGGGAAAATTGGACAGCTACATGCAAAAGAATGAAACTGGACCACTTTCCTACACCATAAATAAAAATAAACTCAAAATGGATTATAACCCTAAATGTGTGACCTGAAACCGTAAACTCCTAGCAGAAAACAGACATAATTTTTTTTTACATGAGCCACAGAAATATTTTTCTAGACATATCTCTTCAGGCAAGGAACACAAAAGCAAAATTAAACTGAGACCACAACAAATAAAAAGCTTTTGCACAGTAAAGGATACCATCAACAATACAAAAATTTGCTAGTACTTTCTGATCTTTGGATCTTAGCTATTAAATTGAGAGATGCCAGTTACAGTCCCTTCCCCTGGCATCAGTTCTCTACTATTCATTAAATTTATCCTTGAGGCTTAGCCTGGAGCCTTTATCCCCAGCTGTTCTCACAACTTTTGAAGTTTGTGATTTTCTGCTTCAAATTTCTTTCTGTTTAGCAAGTCTTTCCTGCCCTGAGCCTGACTGATATAATTGTAGATCAATATAAAAAGACTTCAAGAAATATTGAGTAAAAATATGAAATTCAGAATGATAATTCAACATGATACCATAAATACCTAAAAGAAACAGTAAATAATACTTCACATTTTAAGTGGATGCTAATATATGTACTTAAATGCAAGTGTTTATTTATGAAATGTTAAATAAATATGTGAAAAGATCTGGAAAAATTCACAAATCAATGATTATGCCCAAGGAGAAGGATAGAGACCAGAACTGAAAATAGTGATTAAAGAAATTTTAGCTTGATCTATAATGGGTTTATTTTTTTCACAAGGATATTATGTTAATACATTGCTTATATAACCAAAATTCTTTTTCAAATATTGTTGAAATGAAATAAAAGTTTATACTCTATATGATTTGAGTAGAAGAAAAAGTTGGAAGCGGCAATAGAATACAACTTCTCAGGGAGTCAGGGCCAAGTTAATATTGACTAAAAATAAATTGTATTTGTTGGCTTTGTAGGACTTTCCAGGAGGAGATGATAGCTTGATGGCAATAAGCTTCAAATCCATGAGAACACAGGGGATAAAAATCTCACAAATGTGTGAGCTACTTTTTAAAGAATGGAAGGAGTTTACCGGGCAGGGGGGTTTGTCAGAGAAAGACATTCCAGGCAAGGAGTACAACATCTGGAATGGTCCAGGATAGCATGTTTCAGAAATCTCCATTAACGGTGTGATTGAAGAACAGGTGAAATGTAAGGGCACAATGGGAAATAAAACAGAGACGTCTCTAGCATCAGGCGTCGTTCCTTTGGACAGGATGATTACCTCCGCTGAACCAGCCCCAGGTCCGGGAACACAGAGATGGGAAAGAGCCCTCGAGTAACTCATGGGTCTAGTAGGATATTCAGATGCATAAACAGAAGTTTTACAATTTGTGGAAAGTGTAACAACCAGGCGTATGCCTGGGGCAATCTGGAGCACCAGCCCCAGGGATATCAGGAAAAGCTTCCTGGTGGAAGGTAACTCCTGAGCTGTGTCTTGACTAAGGAATGGGAAAAGTGAATCATACTTTTAATGGATTTGCAGATCATAATAGAGTGTAGGTTTTATTCTCTAAGGGTGTTGAGACCAGGGTGGAGTAGAATGGTAAGCGGTAGAGAGAAGTGCTCTTATACTAATTCTCCCTGATGACTAAGACTTTGTCCCTGCTCTGATTGTGGCTGCTTTGATTCCTCCTAATTCTCTTTCATCAAATGACTTGGGAGAAAAATGTGGGGACAATCTCTCATTACTCTGGCTAGTAATTCCTGCCCTGCTGAATGACTTTTTCAGAGATAAGTGCGACTTAAAAAGCATAAACATAGGCTTATAAAATCAGGGATGATTATTTAATTGAATTTTCACATGATACATACTCCTCTATTTTAGAGAAAATAGAAGTTTCTTTACAGAACCATGAGTATCAACTATGACAAATTTTAAATGAAGACAAATATTTTGAGGAAACAACATAAGAAAATATGATGAGGTTTTCTTTTCATAATTAAATATAATAATTGTAGAAAACACAACATATTATATAATAATATATAATTGTCTTTTCTGGAATCCTTTAATTAATCGCTATAAACTGCAAATCTGAATTTCACTTATGTGGAATCTAAAAAACAAAACAAACAAACAAAAAACAGAAACAGACTCATAAACACAGCAAACAAACTGGTGGCTGCCAGAGGGGTGGAGGATAGGGGGACGAGCAAACTAGTTGAAGAGGATTGAGAGGTAAAAACTTCCATTTATAAAATAAATGTTACGGGGTGAAAGGTGCAGCATAGGGAATATAGTCAATAGTATTGTAATAAATTTTTATATGGTAACAGATGGTGACTTATTGTGGCAAGCATTTCATAATGTATATATTTATTATATCTTTATTATATATATATACATATATACATCTCATATATAACTGTCAAATCAATATGTTGTACACCTCAAACTAATATAACACTGTATGTCAACTACACTCCGATTAAAAAAAAATAAAAGAAGGGACACCTCGGTGCTCAGTCAGATAAGTACCTGCTTTCAGCTTAGGTCATGATCCCACGGTCCTGGAACAGAACCCTACGTTAGGGTCTCTGCTCAGCAAGAAGCTTGCTTCTGTCTTGCTACTCCCCCTGCTTGTGTGCGCTCTGTCTCTCTTTCTCTCTCTTCCTTTCTCTCTCTCTCTCTCAAATAAATAAATAAAATCTTTTTAAAAAATAATAAGGGAAAAGCAAGTGTATAATACTGCATGATCCATAGTACTAAGAGCTATTGACAGGCTAAGTAAGAGGAAGACTGAGAATTGAGCATTGGAGCTGGCAACATGGAATGTACTGATAATCTTGAGAAATGTGGTTTTAGAGCAGTATCTGAGTCACTATCTTGATTGGAGTGAGTTTAGGAAAATAGAAGGAAAAGAGGTGAAACAACACTTTCAACCATATTTGTAGAGAAATATGGCAGGAAGGAGATATAGGGTTTTTTAAAAAAGACCTTTGTTTTTATCTGGGAAATTTTATAGAATTACTGGGTCTATGGAAATAGGATATCACAGGCGTAGAGTTTGGCCTTAGATTGGTGTTGATCCAACAGTTGATTTACTGTAACAAAAGGGCAGACAGATGACAATAATAGCTAATCTCTATCTTGCATTTGCTATGTGTTTGAGATGCATTGCATTTGTTAACTTCTTCAAAACTCCACAACAATACCATGAAGTAGATACTGTTCTTATCCCCATGTCATATCAAGGAAAACAAGACATGGTGATGTCCAAGCATTTGCATGAGGTCACACATCTGGTAAGTGGCAAAGCTAAGATTTGAACACGGGCAATTTAGCTCCAGACTTCACTTGTCTCTATTGACTTTCAAGAAACAAATAGGTTAATGGATTTTTATGGTAAGCACTAGTAGAAGCTCTCATCTGATTCCTTCTGTTTTCTTGGTAAAATAATGAGCAAAATCATCAGGTGCTAGCAAAACTGTCAACGAGAAGAAACTGTGGAAGTTAAGGAGAGGAATGAAGGAGTTATTTAGGAGAATGAGAGGGAATTGGACAACAGAAGTCCAGAATGATTTTCAAGGAGTGTTAAGGACCCATTTGAGGTTTGGGATCATGATTTTAAAGTGAGACTAGTCAGCATGGTGTGCATTTTTCTCCAGCTGCTGTCAGCAAACAGTATCATATACCAGAAAGTTGGAGAGTGGGATATAACCAAATTTGTGGTTTTGCCAGGCTAAGTGGTGTATAGAGAAAGGGGCAAGGGCAGTGGGGGTAAAGGGTTGATCATAGTATTTAAATTTAAACTCAGTAAGGAGAACATGAAGATATTTGTGAGCTATGCAAGAAAAACTCCAGTCAGTGGAATAGAGTTTCCAGAGTGCTTTGGACCATAGGCCTATGTCTAAGACTAAATAAAAAAAATAAATTTAAAATAATTATCTATATTTTGCATCACTTCACCTTCTCTTTTCTGGCTCACTTTTCAGTGAGGGTATTCCTTTAATGCATTAATATGAAAGTCTGAACAAAATACTGGCTTATGAGTTAAAAGACCTAAGACAGAGAGAAAATGATGGGAGATATTTCTATTATAAATACAATTCTCAGGGCACCTGGGTGGCTCAGTCAGTTATGCATCTGAATCTTGGTTTCAGCTCAGGTCATGATCTCATGGGTCATGGGAACCCAGAGTTTGAGTAGAAGCTCCATGCTCAGCAGAGAGTCTGTTGAAGATTCACTCCTTCTCCTTGTGCTCCTTACTCATGCATACTCTTGCTCGTTCGCTCTCTCTCAAATGAATCTTAAAAAAAAAAAAAATACAATCCTTGAACAAGGAAGCCATTATTAATAGTTCTTTATTAAAGCTAAAACTAGGGGCACCTGGGTGGCTCAGTGGTTGAGTGTCTGCCTTTGGCTCAGGTTGAGATCCCAGAGTCCCAGGATTGAGTCCCACAACAGGCTCCCTGCAGGGAGCCTGCCTCTCCCTCTGCCTCTGTTTCTGCCTCTCTCTGTGTGTCTTATGAATAAATAAATAAAATCTTAGGGAAAAAAAAAAGCTAAAACTAGTTGGCTAATTTGAAGCTAGATAAAAGATAACTCTAACACTTCCCATCACTTCTGTGCTGCGGTAATCACCCACTCAGTTCTAACTGATTTTCCCCCCAGAAGAAACAGGAAACAGACTGAGATCTATGGTCTATGGACTGAATGTTTGCGCCTCCTCAAAATTCATATGTTGAAACTCTAATCCCCAATATTATGGTATTTGAAGCTGGAGCCTTAGGTCATGTCCTTACCAAAGACCAGATCTGTTGGCACCTTAATCTTGGACTTCCTAGCCTCAAAACTATAAGAAATAAATGTATATTGTTGAAGCCACTAAGTCTATGGTGATTTATTTTAGCATCCCAAGCTAACTAAGACACTAAGCTCATAAGGCTGGGGAGGAAGGAAATAAGTTCACAGGAATCTGGCTTCTGAATTAAGTATCCATAAGACAAAGAGGCAATAATAATACCTCTTATATCTCTTAATAGTGGTGTTATACTAAATAGATCTATGCCCTTTTTCTTCCACCTTGAGTTGCCTTATGAAAGGATTCCTTGTATTATCCTACCTAGATAAGTTCCTGAACCCCAAGGAAGAGGGTGAATATGCGTTCATTTCTTGCCAGGACAAGTGCAACAGCTTTCTCATCTGTCTTCCTGATTTTCATTATGTACCTTCACTCCCAACTCCAGCCGACTCTCTTCATCAAAGTTAAAGCGATCCTTCAAAGTATGATATTAGATAATCTCACTCCCGCATCTGCTTAGAAAACTCCAGGGTCCCTCACTGCTGGTAAAAGAAAATCCAAGGTCTTTACAAAGCCCTATTTGACTTGGTCCCCAATCACCTCTTCATATGCTCCTTTCTACCATCTCTCATTTACCCTCAAGACTTCAGTCATGTTTGCCTTGTTTCTACCCACACGTCTACCTTCTTATTTCTATCTCAAAGACTTTACACTTGTTCCCTTTGGATTTCTCTTCTCCCGGGTATATATTTTGCTTCTTCATTACCTAGGTACAGCTCAAATGCTACTCTCTTGGAAAAGTTATTCAGACTGTCCAGTCTCAAGTACCCCTCATCTGCTTCACCTTTGTTTATCATATTACTTTTTGTTTTCTTCATTACATTTATCACAACCCAGTATTTTCTTATTTATATGTTTTATGTTATTGTTTATATGTTTATTGCCCATCTTTATTCACTAAATGCAGCATGCTTGAAAGAAGATACTGATAGCTCCTGGAACATTTTAGGTGCTCAATAAATATGCTATGGATTGGTTTGTCATCATACATATCATTTGATTCATACCTTATCATAATGAAAGAGTAACGTCACAAGTAATTGAAGACAGGAGTATTTTTTTCTAGTTTATTTTAGCTGCTTTCAAAAATTTTAGCTACTTATTTTATTTTGGGAAATTATAAAAGGTATATTATTTGCATAGACTACTAAGTCAGCCCTTATACACTTATTTGTATATGCACTGCAAGGGCATTTATTACAGGAGGTGTCACACAGTCCCCTGCCCTTAGAGACCTCACATTATTTTTGCTACAAGGGAAGGCAAACAAAAATGACAAAAAGATGACATGAAGAAAATGTCATATAAATCATTGCAACCTAAAAATTATTTTTAAACTCTTGACTAATTTTGGATCTAAATTCTAGCAGAGGAAGTTCACGTGAGGGTCTCCACTGAAGAGGGACTTTAAGAGAATAATTTTTCCTCTCTAGTCTTTAGTTTCCTTGTCTATAAATTGAGAAACTTCTTCTAGATCATATGCCTTCTCCACTCCAACATTGTATGATTATACAAGGTACACAAACTATCTCACATATAAATAAAAAATGAATGTATATTATTTATTTGACATATTCCAGTTTAATAAAATGCAATTATAATTTATGCACTGAATGAAAAATAATTTATTTGCTAGACCCATATATGTTCTTATATTAACAAAATGTGTATTTTTTAATTTCTGAAAAATAAATTAAGGTAAAATTCTGAATATAATGATAAGATAAATGAGAACAAGGCAATTAATAAAAATATTTTGGCCATCTTTTCTTTTTTTTCTTCCTATTTCCTATATTATTTAAATTAATAAATGAATGGATAATGTTATTGGTATAATTAAATATTGATGAAGACCTTTATGTATTTGGACATAAAAGGATTTATCAACAATCAAAAGAAAAAGACTTGAAGCAATGGATAGGAATACCCTACTGTTGTCTTTATATTCCATTCCAAAGTTACTTTTCTTTCAGAGCCCCATCTGGGAAGTAATCCAATCACGATAAGCAGTCACTCAGGTATAAATGCCTGGCTTATTCTTTTTAGCTCATCCATCACCCCAGCTTACTATGTCAACAAGGTGTCAGATATTTCTAGAGTCCAAGTAAGCTAGTGGTCCATCAGAATCATTCTAGAAGAAGATAGGAAGACATGTTTCTTGTCCCATCAAAGAATTTCTTTTTACTGCTTCTCTGGACTTACCAAAAGACTCTAGGCTCTGAAAAGAGTCCATCCTCTTTTAGGTTCAGAACTGTGGAACTTAGGGGTGCCTGAGTGGCTCAGTCAGTGCTTTCAGCTCAGGTCATGAACTCAGGGTCCTGGGATCGAGCCCCAGGTTAGGCTCCCTGCTCAGTGGAGAGTCTGCTTCTCCCTCTCCCTCTGCTTCCTCCCCCTGCCCATGCTCTGTCTCTTTCTTTCAAATAAATACTAAAAAAAAAAAAAAAAAAAACAACAACAATAACAACAAACTATGGAACTTGGGTTTCTTCAAAACCCAGGGCAACTCCAAACCAGAATATATCGCCTACAGCCGCCATATGCTAGATTGGGCAGACCTTCCAATGAGTTTAGCCTTGACTATGAAGAAAATGATTTGGCTGTTGCATAATGAAGCCTGAGGAATGGGTGACATGTGCACATGCTAGATCTCCTGCCATATCTCCTGATAAGGAAGACGCAGCATTCTATTCTGCTGATTGCCTAGAAAATAAGGCCAAATTTATTTTATTACCGTGTCAGTATTATCCTTGGTATGGATTCCTAGGCTGAAAACTCCATGAGAGGAGGGATTTTGTTCACCAGTGCCTCCCAGCATCTAGGCTGGTGTCTGATACATAACTGGGATTAATAAACATCCATTATGTGGATCAAAATAAGCTACTCTATGGAAATCATTACTACACACAAAACATTTTGTTTATAAAAACTTCCATTTAATTAGTAGTTAGGGAGAAAATGATTTGATAATATGTCTAGACATACCTGACACACATTAGCTTTTCCTGACATAAATCCAGCACATAGCATTTTGTCAGTCATGGTGCCAGATAATGCATGTGGAGCATTGCAAACTTTGTTGTCAATAATCTTCACAGAGGCTTGTTGAAGTATCACTGGAAGGGGACCTAAAGGCAATACATTCTGCATATTATGGGGATCTTAATCCTTGATTGTTGAGACAAAGAACATCTATAGAATAAAGTAGATTCTTTTGGTCAGCAAGAGCCAGGCCAGTCTCAACATAGATTGGTCCCTTTCTGGTGTTTATTACAGCTGGCTGCCTCACACATAACTCCAATTTTTCCAATTTTTATCCCCAGAGGTATTTTAGAAATTGAAGACAATTTGGTTCCACCACTTGGTTTTCTTTTTGGAATATTTACTGAGTGATAAATTGCATAAGAGAGTGATTGATGGTTTAAATAATTATTCCCACAAAGCTATTACCTTTTTACAGAAAAACTTACCGTTCACATAAAGTGTTCCCCATCCTATAACTACAACGCTGGCATTTTCTGAGAGCTTCATTTTGGCTTCAGGAAGACAAATCCTACAAATGTACTTTGTGAAAAAGACTTCTTCAGCAAGCTGCATGAGGGCAATATCATTATAAACCCCAGCCGTGCTATAATTTTCATGAAAAATAATGTTTTGGACTTTCTGTGTCATATATGCTTTATTTACTACAGTTCCAAAATTGACAGTCCAATCGTCTGAATTATTTTTCCTGGAAGACAAAATTTGATTAAAATACATGCAGTTTTTGTGTGACAACAGCATTCATAGTGTCATTATCTCATAACTATAAGGCATGAAGTAGGCTCACCACCAACACTAGAAAACGCTAAATTTTTATTTTTAAAGATGTCTTTGACTCAGAGATGTGGCAAATAAAATAGTGCTCAGGACTATTAGAGCTGTCAGATTTCTGCAAATCCTCCTAACTAGAGCCATTGATGTTTTCTACTACTAAAGCCTCACCAGTTTCTGACTTGGGTAGGAGTCATATGAGCTGCCTCAGTGGATGGGGCCCATAATCACTCTTATTGCCGAATACCCTGGATTCCAAGAGCCTGTGGCAGGCTCTGGGCATCTTTGTACATAAAAAAATAGCCACTTGTTCTTACTCAATCACCTTATTATGTTTACCAAGTCCGTGGCATCTTGGTTTCTAATTTAAATTTTCTGATCATTTCTCTAGCTCCCCACTGAAACTCTTTCTCAGTTTAGGACTTAACATCCCATTAACTTATCTCCCCTTCCCTTAAAATGTCAGGTGCTATTTTTGTTTTTGTTTTGTTTTTATTTTTCAAGACCTTCATGTAATGGCAACATTCTTCAATCCTTCTCACATTCTAAAACCTTCAGTGACTCCATACACTCAATGTGTTTCTTAAACTCTACTGCCTTAGAATCAATTCAGGCTCCACATCTTAAGATTTATATTTAAAAGCCCTGGTGTGATGCTTAAGGATCCACACTTCTAACGAGTCCTCTGGTGGTCCCCTATCTATGGACTACTTTTTGAAAATTGCTTCAAAGACAAATCCTGCAACCATGCTTTGTAAGAAAGACTTCCTCAGGAAGTAAGCATCTTGTCAACTAGAAATGTGCCCAGGCAACACAACAAATTTTTGGAGTGTATTTTCTTTTTCTTTTTTTTTCAAGATTTTATTTATTTATTCATGATAGACATAGAGAGAGAGAGAGGCAGAGACACAGTCAGAGGGAGAAGTAGGCTCCATGCCGGGAACCCAATGCGGGACTCAATTCCGGGACTCCAGGACCACGCCCTGGGCCAAAGGCAGGCATCAAACCGTTGAGCCACCCAGGGATCCCTGGAGTGCATTTTCTAATGTTTCTTTTAACAAATCTTCTCTACTTCAAATTGCTCTTTTTTGTTTACTGTCTAGAGAACACAACTTTTGTTGTTCCACCTAAGACATCTGAAGAAGGTGGTTTTCCAAATTCAAAATGCGTATTGTTCTTTCCCATCTACCCATCCTATCAATCAAATCTTTAATCTTTAGGGTCTGGGTCATATATTACCATCTTCATCTGTCAGCTGGCTATGTTTTCCTTCCTCATCAAATTTTCACAGAATTTACTGTGTTATTGTATATGTGGTATATTACTACTCTATGCTGACGAGTACCTCCAGTATATCTCATTCAAATATCTTTGGTTAGGTAGTAAACTCCTAGAGGGCAAGACAAATAAACACACAGTAACTGGAGTCAGCCATACCTGGGGTCACATTCAACTTCTGTTCTTTAGTAGCTGTATCACCTTTGCCAAGTTACAGCACCATTTCTGAACTCTAGTTTCTCCATCTTTAAATTATACCTTCCATGCATATTTATTGTTATGATTAAATAAAATGATGTAAATAAAGTATTTAACGTCAGGCCAAAGTAGCTATTTGGAAAATGTGAATTACTTCTACTCACTTTTCCTCTTTGACAATTTTTTAAAGATTTCTTTACTTATTTTAGAGAGGGAGAGAAAGAGAAAGAGAGTGAACGTGTGCAAGCATGGGGGGAAGACAAAGGGAGGGGGAGAGACAAATTTAAGCGGACTCCATGTTGAGCATGGAGCCTGATGCAAGGCTCCATTTCACCCTGAGATCACGACCTGAGATGAAACCAAGAGTTGGATACTCAACCAACTGTGCCACCGAGGTGCCCTTCCTTTTCGACAAATTTAAATGCCTCTGTTCCTCTTCAGTTATTCAGGTAATTATAAATTTCATTTGGCCTTGGTGAATGTTCACATATTTAGGTCACTTAGGTCAATCCCCACAAATAACCAAAAAAATAGGCCTGTACCTGAATCTTACATTTAGCCAGACTTTCACACTCACTCAGCAAAGCAGTGAACTGCCAATAATAGCCACCAGCTGCTGATAAGAGATGCCACACGATTGTGTTGACCTTTCCATTGCATGCTGCCTTGCCATGGCCATGCCCCCACCAGAGCATTCTTCCCATTCACAATTCAGTTGTCTGCTGTGATGCTGTTGGTTGGTCTTCCACAACCTGAAGAAAGGATTTATTTACATAAGAGCAACTATCTTTGATTATGCTTTACAAGAAACACATCTTAAAACATTATTTGAAACCCTTGAATGATTGTTCAGCATCTACTAAGCTTGTTGTGCCTTCTCTGGACTATCCCGTGATCATGGTACCCAACTTCGTCTTGGTTTGGTAACTTTTACTTATCCTCTTTTTCACTCTCAATCACCTTTTTAATTTTTTTTTTAATTTATTTATGATAGTCACAGAGAGAGAGAGAGAGAGAGGCAGAGACACAGGCAGAGGGAGAAGCAGGCTCCATGCACCGGGAGCCTGATGTGGGATTCGATCCCGGGTCTCCAGGATCGCGCCCTGGGCCAAAGGCAGGCGCCAAACCGCTGCACCACCCAGGGATCCCTCAATCACCTTTTGACAAAATTTATTTTATCTATTTGTTACAATTATCATCTCTCCAAGTAGATTGCAAATTTCTGGAAGGTGGAGACTTTACTTCATAATGTCGGCATCTTACACAGCATATGAAATGCTATCTGTAAAGTTCCATGTAGATAATAGATATGCCATAAATAATCCATTGAATAAATGAATGCATAAATGTATCTTGTGGGCAATATGATGCCCTAAAAAAGAATTCATTTAAAAGACACAGAACTATTTTTTTTATCTTATAATAAATGTATTTGATATAGCCTACTTTTATATTTTCTTATTATCTTAAGTTGTCTTTTTATACCTTCAATCTTTTTTATTTTAACTTACTCAGATATGATAGTTTTCACTCATGATTCAATTCTTTGAAATCAGTTCTCATTTCATTCTTTTGGACAACTCCTTACAAATGTTAAAATTCATAGGTCAGTGTTTTTCAAAATGAAATTCCATATATATCTGGTTTATACAATAATTTTGGCAGACTATTTAATGGATTTCCAAACAATATATTTCAAGACACTTTTTAGAATAATGATAGAGAAATATTTGTGGAATGTGTTAAATTTATCATAGTTTCTAAACTTACAGTTGTTGGTAAGTATTTCAACATTAGCTTTGCTAATTTCTGAAATTAAAAAAAAAACAAAAAAATAAAATATCATTAAGCAATTATCTTCAATCCAAGAACATACATGCTAACTTTCCTAGCCCAATTACACTCAATATTTAACTATTCAGACTAGTTCACATATCAGTTACCAGCCCCTCTCTCTCCTAGTTATATTTTAACCATCTCTCCACATGTCTACCAGGTAGTATAGGAAAGAGGAAAAGGAAATAAACAAAGCTCTCAATTTTGTAATAGTGGCAGTAAAATATTTACTAAGGTGAGAAGTTTATATTCTCACTAAAAGAGGGGCACGGAATTAATTATCTTTGGATATCTTTCCTTATGATAATTCTCATCTCTCTGAAATACTGTTATCTACAAAGGAAAAAATTCCAATTAAATTTTCATTTCATTGGGCCTATTCTTCTCTTTAGAGTCATCTCATAACTATGGCTGATTTATGAAATTTTAAGAATTTGACTTAAATTCAAGTCTCTTTTCTATTGGGAAGAGACTTTTTTTTTTTTTTCAAAAGATTCACCCATTTATTAGAGAGAAACAGTGTAAGTAGGGGGGAGGGGCAGATGGAGGAGGGAGAGTCTGAAGCAGACTCCTGGATGAGTGTAGAGCTCATTTCAGGGATCGATCTCATGACCCTGAGACCATGTCCTGAGCAGAAACCAAGAGTCAGATGTTTAACCAACTGAGCCACCCAGGTGCCCCTGGGAAGAGATTTTAAAGAGAAAGAGTAAGGAACTACAAGAAGACCCACCAAGTGCTGACTCTAAACCCCTGAGACATAGAAGGGCAGCCTTCTTTAGCAACTGCTACCCACATAGCAATCGTAGTGTTCTTTTGAGAAGTTCTATCTCAAATTCACTTCTCATGAGTGGTCAACTGGTGACAGGTATTCTGAGGCAAAGGAGCTATAACTGGCAGTTGTCGGCCTTGGTAGCCTTCAAGGACACTAGGATCAACTGTCAATCTGAGAGAACCACAAAACGAGGCTCTGAACTACATGCTTATCACCTAACAGGTCTTTTAACAATCCAAGTGAGAGTTTCAAGACCTTTGCAAGATCTTCAAGATCTTTACAGACTTCACTTTCTGTACTGAGGCAAGATCCTATCATTTTCTTCCTTTGTTTTCTAGAACATTATTCTAGACAATTTTTTTCTTTGTTAGTATCATTCCCATTCTTCCACAAGAAGCAGTGAGAACTCCGTATCCCCAACTCCCTTCTTACCTGGCAATCTCCACACTGAATGATCAAGTAAGCACAGTCTGTTTCCTATAATGAAACCCTGACAAGAGTAGAGGGAAAGGAGGAATAATACTTCAATTAGGATCCTTGACCCCCTTTTTCATACATAAATGTGAAGCCTTCCAAGTTTACATGCAAGCCCACATTTAGCCTTCCTTCCTATCACTTGTCAAAGATTTTACGCCACTGCCCCTTATATGCCAACTCATTGGTAGGCATACCAGAATTTGAGAAGTATATTTTTTTTCCCAAAGCAAATTCCTGAAACTCCTGGTTAATTTTTTTCCCTAGTACTTTCTTTCAAAAAGTCCAGAAACCTAAGTAATAGAAAATAAAGGGAAAAAGTGAAATGCCTATGAGTCTAATGGAATTAGGGACTGCATTCCAGGATGCCATGTTGTCTTTCAATATCTGATATAAGATAGCTTCAATTGCAGTCTTCATGCTATTCCTCTTTGCTGGAGGAAATTTGAATGTCAGCTGCAACTGTACATTTGAGCCATTGCGATCAGGACTAGAAATAACTGAAATGCTCTAGTGTGCTCTTTTTTTATTTTTGTAGATGTTTTGTGAACACATTGAATTTCCTATATTTCAATTATATTATTTCCATTAGATATATTAAAGAACAGTACACAGATATTGTCTCAGTGTGTATAAAGTGCAAGGGTCTCTAAAAATCTTCTAACTGGTTCAGAGGTATTGGTCATGTGAAAAGATGTGAGCTACAAACTAGAACTCAGAATATTTCCAATATGTGAGAAACTGAGTACTGGCCAACAAATGATTGATGTAAGATTTTATTATAACAGTAAAAACCATGTCTTTGTACAGATATCTTTTTTTTAAAGATTTTATTTATTCATGAGAGACAGAGAGAGACAGAGAGAGAGAGAGAGAGAGGCAGAGACACAGGCAGAGGGAGAAGCAGGCTCCATGCAGGGAGCCTGATGTGGGACTTGATCCCAGGACTCCAGGATCACACCCTGGGCCAAAGGCAGACGCTCAACCGCTGAGCCACCCAGGCATCCCTGTACAGATATTTTCTAATAACTTTAGATGAAGAGATAAATTCAGGACCAGGCAGCATTCAAAAAAGAACACCTACTGTATATTCAGGAGCCAGACTAAGCTTCTACCTATAATTTCTTATACATCTCTACCCCAATAGATCTGTACAACGGGAAAGCTCAGAAAGATGCCTCTATAGGATAAAGAGACTCTCCATTTTATATATATATATATTTATTTATTAATTATAAATTAATAATATATGAATATATTATAATAATATATAATTATATATTTTATATATATTATATGTTTTATTAATCCTTTTTATTAATTAGGGAAGGAGATTAATTCATTTTGGGAGATTTTTCAAACCAAATCACAATTTTTAAAAATACCCACAACTCTATTTTCAATAGAAGGGTTTTTAAAGGTTTTTGTTTGTCTGTTGGTAAGTAGGTTAGTTGGTTGGGTTTTTTTGTCCAGCTGGATATTTTTGTTTTGTTTTGGAAGTTCAGAATTCCCCTAAAATGGATACTGGCCATTACCAAAATATAAGTATACTCTCCCTTTATCCCTCATCCCCCATGCTCCAGATACCCTTCCCCTCTGCAACCCTCCTGACTACCACCAAACTCAAGCATATTTCAAAGACATATTTGGACAAATGTTATCTTAAATGATGTTTAAATTCACTTTGCTTCATGGTCATTATAGTGATAATGATTACTAAAGAGACCAAAAGATTATTTTAGGAAAGGTATGGCCAGATGGGTGTGGATGGGAGAAGGAGAGGCTAGTATGTGAGAAGCAAAATAATCAGATGGGGTTCTGTTTTCTAAAGTTACAATTATCCTTCATCATAGTAGTCAGTTGAGGCTGACTGCGATCAACAACCTTAAAATTCCCCTTCAAGTATGGAGATTACAGATTTGTACAAAACAGTTCCTACTCTGAACAGAAGTTTAATTGCAATAGCATTTTAATTTATGGAGAATTCTTTCTTTACCTTTCTTTCTTTCTTTCTTTCTTTCTTTCTTTCTTTCTTTCTTTCTTTCTTTCTTCTTTCTTTCTTTCTTTCTTTCTTTCTTTCTCTTTCTTTTTTTCCTTCTTTCCTTCTCTCTTTGTATTTTTTCTATTGCTGTTAAAACTATGGCTGATGTGACATATCATCTACCTTCCTTTCCATAAGATCCTGATTGAATTTGTACTTACAGAATTTTGATGACCTGAGCGTTGATATATTCCTTATATATACTAGAATTTTAAAAAGCATCAGACATCTGTCAAGAGAAAGAAACAAAGTAGTCACCATATCTGTTCCAAACAAATTTATTATGAAATTATTAAAAGAAATCTTGGACTTACCTTAGTCTCTATATTTTTGCTCGTATCTGTGCTGACTTGTGAAGCTCCATTCTCACAGCTATCATTGTATGTAACTCCAGAAATATGAAAATCACCTTGGTAATAGAAAATCTTTCCTGCGAAACAAAGAAATACTCAAAGAATTTTAAAATAACAAGTAGCCTTTAGTCCCTCATATCTTGGTCTCAAAATTAACGTTTGACCCAGATTTTTAAATAATTAGAGGGTGAGAGAAAGGAAGAGGAAAGCAATGAAAGGGAGTGGATATTCACTCATTCTAGAAATGGCAACTACCCAGTATTGATGAAGTGATCACCACCCTTTCTTCATATGATAATAGATGTCACTGCCCCACTGAAGCCAGGAATACCCTCAATATTCACCTCAAAACAGCAATCCAGGCAACCACTAACAAACCATCTGAGTGTGTACTGTAGATGAAACCTAATTTTCTTTTCTTTTCGATTTTATTTATTTATTCATGACAGACACAGAGAGAGAGAGAGGGAGAGGCAGAGACACAAAGGGAGAAGCAAGTTTCATGCAGGGAGCTCGATGTGGGACTCCATCCCAGGTTGCCAGGAGCACACCCCGGGCCGAAGGCAGCGCTAAACCACTGGGCCACCGGGGCTGCCCTGAAACCTAATTTTCATACGTAATCTAAATTCTTAGCCTAGTGATTACCCAGTTACTCTTTCTAACCACTTCTGATACAGGAAACATTACAAACATTCCCATTCACTTTCTAGATGATGTACACCCTCTATCCTCCCTAGCTCAAAAGATTATTATGAGGATCAAGTGGAATAATGGGTGTCAAATTTCTTTGAAAACATTAAATAGCTACACAAATTTAAGGATTTAAAAACAAGCTTTCTGAATGTAGTGTTAATTTTAAAAATAAAGATCAAATTTTTATAAACATTCAGTCACTTCTACTATCTATTAGATGAGACATTTGTGTGAATGAAAGGCCCAAATATGAGACAGGAATCCATCAAAATCCTAAAGGAAAACACAGGCAGCACCTTCTTTGACGTTGGATACAATAACTTCTTGCTAAACACATCTTCAAGGGCAAGGGCACCAAAAGCAAAATGAACTATTGGGACCTCATAAAGATAAAAAGGCTTTTGCACAGCAAAGGAAACAATCAACAAAATTAAAAGGCAGCCTACAGAATGGGAGAAGATATTTGCAAGAAGATATCTGTCTCATCAGATAAAGGGCTAGCATCCAAAATCTAGAAAAAGCTTATCAAACTCATTGCCCCAAAAAACACAGAATCCAGTCAAGAAATGGGCAGAAGACATTAACAGATATTTCTCCAAAGAAGACATACAAATAGACAACAGACACATGAAAAAATGGTCAACATCACTGGGCATCAGAGAAATACAAATCAAAATCACGATGAGATACCACTTCACACCAGTCAGAATAGCTAAAATTAACAACTCAGGAAACAATGAATGTTGGTGAGGCTGCAGAGAAAGGGGAACCCTCTTACACTGTTGGTGGGAATGTAAACTGGTGCAGCCACTCTGGAAGACAGTATAGAAGTTCCACAAAAAAGTAAAAAAAAAAAGAATTACCCTATGACCCATCAATTGCACTATTAGATATTTATACAAAGGATACAAACATAGTGAATTGTAGGGGCACCTAGACCCCATTGCTGCTATAGCAGCAATGTCCACAATAGTCAAATTATGGAAAAAGTCCAGATATCCATTGACAGGTGAATGGATAAAGAAGAGGTGGTATATGTATTACTCAGCCATCAAAAAGAATGAAATCTTACCATTTGCAATGACAAGGATAGAACTAGAAGGTATTATGCAAAACAAAATAAGTGAGTCAGAGAAAGACAAATACCATATGATTTTACACATAACTACAGGAAACAAACTGAGGGCTGCTAGCGGGGAGGTAGGTGGGGTGATGGGCATTAAGGAGAGCACTTGATGTAATAAGCACTGGGTGTTCTATGCAACTGAAGAATCACTAAATTACCTCTGAAACTAATAATACACTGCATGTTAATTAAATTGAATTTAATTTTTTTTTAAATGAGGCACTTATGAATTATCCATTGCTATTTAGCAATTATGTCTTAATAACCAGAAATGTGATGAGCACTGGGTGTTATTCTGTATGTTGGCAAATTGAACACCAATAAAAAATAAATTTATTATTAAAAAAATAAAATAATAAAATTTCCTTTCAGAAAAAAAACAGAAATGAGCTAAAAAGAGTAGGGATTTCCAAATTTTTAGATATGTTTACTAAAATGTATAACAATTCAACTACTAACCTTCTGCACAAGCTCCTTTACTGACAATGCATTTTGGCCCCAAAATATTGAATTTTTCAGTCTTGCACATACTCTCATAGTTGGTAGTATATTACTAAGTATATTATAAGTTACGGAGTGGGTCAAGGAGGCATTTGATTCAAAAACATTTGTAAATCCGGGTATTCAATAATAGAGAATTATTATATTGAAATAACATAGTAAATAGATTTGAGAAAATTTCCATGAAGAAATTTAATATTCATGTTGTTTCTTATCAATTTCTAAAAATAAAAGGAGATTTAGTAGTAAGGGTGAAAATGAAAAATAGTCAATACTGACTAACTGCCAGAAAATGAACAAGAATAGTTGCTTCCAAGATTGCTGTCACTCCAAGAAAAATAAGGATCACTATCCATACTGGCCAAGATCTTTTCTGGGAGGATATGCCATACCTGTGAAAGGAAGAAAATTGCTCAAATCAGATGATAGATATTCTAAATTTACCTGGCTCTCCTTCAGCTCATGCAACGTAATTTATAAATTATGATTAGGCCTCTATGCTAGCATGAAATGCAGAAGCCTTTAAACTTAAAGAGGATAGACCCTAATGCTCATTCATTTAACAAATCAGATTTGAGTACTGTGTTAGCTTCTGGGGATAAAGCAGTGAGCAAGATCTATGTGGTTTCTATCCTCATGTTGCTGGAGAGAAATTGATTTGCTTTTTTTATTTATCTAAAGCAGGTTACAAAACACTAGGTGTAGTCTGTATTTTGTGGCTATAGTCACATCATATTCATGGACACATATACATGTATAAACAAACATGTAGTTTAACCATTTACAAATTTTAATTAAATGTGGAAGGGAATATCATGATGTCTACCACAGTTATCCCATGTTATGAGATTATGGGTAGATTTTTTTTCTTGTCTTTTTTTCTTTTTTTGTTGTTGTTTTAAGATTTTATTTATTTATTTATTTATTTATTTATTTATTTTAATATTTTTTTTTATTTATTTATGATAGTCATAGTCACAGAGAGAGAGAGAGAGAGGCAGAGACACAGGCAGAGGGAGAAGCAGGCTCCATGCACCGGGAGCCCGACGTGGGATTCGATCCCGGGTCTCCAGGATCGCGCCCTGGGCCAAAGGCAGGCGCCAAACCGCTTTTATTTATTTATTGATGGGAGACAGAGGGAGGGAGGGGTGTAGAGGTAGAGTGAGAAGCAGACTCCTTCCAGAGCAGGGATCCTGATGTGGGTCTTGATCCCAGGAACCCGGGATCATGACCTGAGCTGAAGGCACTCAACTGACTGAGCCACCCAGGTGCCCTGTTTACTTTTTTCTTAAGTACATTTCCTAATGTTTCTACAATAAAATGGATTATTTGTATAATATAAATTAAGAGACAGGTAAGTTTCATCATCAAAACCAATCAATTAGATGAAAAATAATCAGAAAATATGGTGACTTGGCATTATCCAAATGGAGTGGTCTAGGTTTACAATTAGGTCTTATGGCTACCCTCAGTCTAATATATATGAAATTCGGACACTAGTTATCCTTCATATTTTGAAAGACATGATGTCATGAAATTGCTAATTTGGAGGAAGAGCTATAACAAACACATAAAAATCTGATTTCAGATTTCAGAACAGCCTTAGCTGCATCCTCAATCTTTTGTATTCCACATTGTCCTAAACAAAACTTACAAAACAGAAGAATTTGTAATTAGGGGATATATTTAGCCCATTATATATTCCCTATGAATATTAGAATCTTTATGTTTTGATCCCTCTAGGACCAGTTTATTTTTAGGTAGATAAGTTCTTTAAAAAAAATATTACCTTATGACACAACTGTGCAACTCCACCCAGTCTTATTTCCTCTCTGCTCTGCTCTCTATTCTTAATCCTACCTCTTCTTTATACTCCTTTGATGACTTGTTAATTAGTGTTTCCCAGAACCAGAATTATTTGCCAAAGCTCTTCAAAGAAACTCCCTATTTCAGGTGCATTCCATGTATGCTTTCATATTGGAATCCTGCTGTTTAATCTCATCAGAGCAAACAAGCTACTCAGGTATTATGTTTCTTACACTAGATGAATAGCATCTGGAGTTCCCGGGGAATAAACATAAAAGGAATATTCAATTAAGGTAATTAATAGCTATTTCTAACCTTATGACTATCTGATAATAAAGGTCTTCTAATAACTAGAAATGTTTTCTGTGATATTGAGGTCTCAAATTTGTTTTGGATTAGCCAGTTGTAACTTAGTCTGGTAGCTTCGTCTGAGACGTGCAAATTAGTTTAAGGGACTTTAACATTATGTAGCCTGAATAATGACTCGAACTAGCCTGAAATGGTTTCTATACAAGTAATTACTATGTTACAACTTAAAGAATACCTTTTGTTGACTGATGGTCACTGATGGTTCTTTTCCCCTTCTGTATGGATTTCTTCCTATCATAAATAATTAAGGAAATACTTTTATACCTAACAAAATCACGGTAATTTATGTTTTATTCAACCTTTCCTCTAGTAAATGTGATGCATGGACTCTAGGAATTGATTATTTTTTTATTAATAGCTGAAATTATTTAAATGATGTTCTAAATATTTTAAAAGTTCCATTCATGAAACAATTTACTTTCTCATTTACCAAATTAATTTGGCCATTTTTAAAGACATAACTCTGCATTCCAGAATGAACAATTTAACAACAACAAAAAAAGGTTAAAAATTAATCTTCAATAAATTTAATCAACTCCATATACTTAATTAAACTATACCTACCTCATTGTTGTATAGAATGGAATCTAAGTAAGGGATTATCACTATTCTGGCATAATCAAACATTCCACTTAATCAAATTACAATAATGTCAATAAAAATAATGGTAACTGTATGATTCACAATTTTAAAGCGTTAGTCTCACTATAGTTTATATCCACAGTTCATATGAGATATCATTTCCTAGATCAGACTTCTTATAACCACCTTCTGATATTGCATTAGCAGTTAAACTGCAAAGCATTTTAATAACTGTAGTTTTCATTTATTAGAATTTCATTTATGGGCCACTTGAATTAGATGCACTTGAATTTTCTTATACAGTGAAGAGCGTTAAAGTAAGATTCCAAAGCAAAATTGCCCAAGTTTGATGAAGATAAATCTTTTTTTTTTTTCATAGAGGACTTTATTAGGGAAAGAGTTGTGAATAAGAGAAATTGATGATCAAATGAATTGAATGGCCTCACCTCTAACTTTCCTCTGCAATTCTGGAAAAGTAGAGAGCCTATAGAGGGAATTCATTTGAAAATCTACGAAGTGGGACTCCTGGGTGGCTCAGCGGTTGAGCGTCTGTCTGCCTTTGGCTCAGGGCATGATCCTGGAGTCCCAGGGTTCTATTCCACGTGGGGATCACTGCATGGAGCCTGCTTCTCCCTCTGCCTATGTCTCTGCCTCTCTCTGTGTCTCTCATGAATAAATAAATAAAGTAAAAAAAAAAATAGAAAATCTATGAAGTTTTGAGGACCCTCTGCAGTCTACCAGCTGCCAATTCAGGACCTGGGTTATAAAATACATTATTCCAAAAATCTATAATGGATTCTATATTTTTTAATTACTTCCAAGAAAATATTTTCTTACTAGAAAATATGAGTTAAATTATATTATTAGAGAACAAAAATTGTAGTGTTCTTATTTTTAAAAAAGTAAGCAAAATTTGCTAATTGGATTACTTTTTTCCAACTTCCTGAAGTTTTCTGACTTTGCAGAGCCTTTAGACCTCAGAAACAGTAGTATGTTTTTTAGCGGTGTCCAGAAAAAAACTAAATTAGAGAGAGCAGGAAGTTAACAAAAAGCTAGAAAATATTCTAATAACTTGCTAGGGTTTGTAGACTTAATCTCCAAACTAAAATTCCATTTACCTGTCCATAGTACTCTGATTGTTGTGGTGTTGTCAGGGACAATGAGAACAAATACGATGAAACTCGTCGGACTAGTATTAATGACTACCATATTTCTATAGTTTCAAGATAGGAGTCATCAAGGGAATCACAAACTATCTTGGCTTATGTGTTTAAAGAAAAAAAATAATAACCTACTCCTAGATTGGTCACCAGAAGGTGTACCCAAGAAACAGCCTTGTGGTAAATGGATAATCCTAACTCTGTGTTTGACCAGGTCCATTATGCTGGCTTCTTCCTCAGTTGACATCAGCTACAATTCAGCAGAAGTTTCTGACAAATGATTTTTCACAGGGTATCTATTTTAATATAACTAATATTGCCATCACTCTGATGTAAATGAAATTGTATTTCATTGTGATTTACATTTAAATTTCCCTAATTACCAGTGAGAATAATTATACTCATTTTGGGTTTCCTCTTCGGAGTTATAGTAGTTCCTTTTACCTGGTACATCATGTCTGGCTATGAGGGAAAATTTACAAGACATTCCCAAAGGCTAAAAAACAAAAGAAAAAAATCCTCTCAATTTGAAGAGACAGAGAGCAAGCATCGGGACCAGACATGATAGAGATGTTGGAATTATTGTACAACTATGGTTGATATTAAAACAACTATGGTTGATATGCTGACAGCTTTAATGTATATAGTAGAGGACATGCAAGAACAGATGGGAAATGTAAACGGAGAGATGGAAATTCAACAATGAAATGCTAGAGGTTAAAAAAAATGAAAACAACACTATAACAGAAATGAAGAATGCCTTTGAAAGGACATAGCAATCCTTAATGTGTATGTACCTAACTATGGTGTCAAACTACATGAGGCAAAGAGCAATAGAACTGCAAGGAGAAATAGATGAATGCATCACCACAGACCCACATAGAAACACATCTGTATCAGAAATGGACAGATCCAGCAGACAGAAAATCAGTAAGAATATAGTTGAACTTGACACCATCAGTCAACTGAATACGATTGAATCTATAGACTACTTCATCCAACAACTATAGAGTACATATTCTTCTCAAGATCACATGGAATAGTTATCAAGAGAGATCACATTATGGACAACAAAATACACCTTGAACAGAAATCATACAGTGTCAGCTCTCACACCATGATGAAATTAAACTAGATAAAGCAATAACAGAGAGGTAACTGGAAATCCCAAGTTATGTGGAAATTAAATAACATACTACTAAATAACATCAGTCATTCAAGAGAACCCTCAAGAGAAATTTTAAAACATCTGGAACTAAATGAAAACAAAACACAACTTATCAAAATTTATGGGATGCAGTGAATAGAAGGAAATTTATAGCATTGAGTACATATATAGTTGACCCTGAACAACAAAGGGTTTATGCGTGCTGACACCATCCCACCCCCCATGCAGTCGAAAATGTACATATAACTTGAGCCCCCCAAAATTAACTATTAACAGCCTCCTGTTGACTGGAAGCCTTACCAACAACACAAACAGTTAATACATCTTTTGTATGTTATATGTATTATACATTATGTTCTTACAATAAAGTAAGCTAGAGAAAAGAAAATTATCACTAAGAAAATTGTAAGGGAGAGAAAATACATTTATAGTGCTGTAAAAATCTGTAAGTGGACCTGTGCAGTTCAAACCTATAATTATTCTAAGGTCAATTGTATTTGATTTATTCTGTCCTATTGTAAATGGCATTATTCTTTAAATTTCATGTTATATCTGTTGCTGGCATATAGAAATAAAATTGATTTTTGTATATTGACCTTCTTTCTAGAAAACTTATTTGATTTCTTAAAATTTGAACATTCTTTTGAATATTTACCATACACCTACATCATCAAGTCATCTGCAAATAAGAATAGAATTATTACTTCTTTTCCATTGCTTATTTTTTTATTTTGTTTTGGCCAACTGGTTGCCTGATTCATTGTTTTAGCCTTGTGTCACAGAACTCTAGTACAGTGTTGAAAAAAATGGTGATAGCAGGTATCCTTCCTTTGCTCTCAATTTCAGGGAGAGGCTCTCAGTGTTTCACCATTCAAAAGAATGTTTGCTGTCACTTTATCAGATTAAGGAAGTTATCTTCTGTTTTTGGTTTGATATATTTTATAATAAATGAACTTGAATTTGATCAAAGGCTTTTTTACATAATTAAGATAACCATACCTCTTTTCTACCTTTATTCGATCCCTGTTGTAAGTCACATTAATTGATATTTCAGTGTTAAACCAACTTTGTATTTCTGGAATAATCTCAACTTGATTGCAATTTAACATACATTTTATGTATCACTGGGTTTCATATGCTGTTTTGTTTAGGACTTTTACATCCATCTTTCTGAGAGAGGATGGCACAATTTTCCTGTCTTTTAATGTCCTTGTTAAGGTTTGTAGTCAAAGTTATGTTGGCATTATAAAACAAGGTAGGAAATAACTCTGTTATTGCAAATAAATTTTAAAATTTATATGAGGTAAACAAATTCTTAGGAAAAAAACTTAAGTTTCCAAAGCTGACATAATCATTACCATAAGAATTGCTACCTACCTTTTTCAAATATACCACATTTTGGACTTTGCATGAACTTGAAATAAACTTTCCATTTTACCAATTCACTGAGAGCCAGGAATTTATCTCTCCTTTTTTTTTTTTTTTTTTTTTTTTTTTTTTTAGATTTTATTTATTTATTAGAGACAGACAGAGAGAGAGAGAGAGACATAGAGAGAGAGAGAGGCAGAGACACAGGCAGAGGGAGAAGCAGGCCCCATGCAGGGAGCCCGACATGGGACTTGATCTGGGTCTCCCAGGATCACAACCTGGATGGAAGGTGGCGCTAAATCGCTGAGCCAAGGGGCTGCCCAGGAATTGATCTCTTGAAACAGCTAATAGAAATATCATCTGTAACAAATACAAATGTTATATAAAGTTTACTGTCAAATAGATATTTTTAAAACAAAAAAGATTTGAAAGTGTTTCTATTAGACATCAATGACCTCATATGTATCTCTTCTTCCTTTTGATTTGCTTCTAGTATCAGAAATAAAAACTGTGGACTGGTGTGGTTCTCCAACTCTCCATGGATGAACAGTGCTGCTGTTGAAACAGGATAAACCTTTCTTCCATTTTGAACAAAGCCTAAAATTTCAATACTCGTGCCATTTTTGTCTTCTCAGCCCCATAATCACAAAATCCTGTCAGTTTTAAAGGAAAAGCACAGACGTCATATTATAGTTATGGTCTTGTTGAGTCATCATTCTTTAAATGAATGAGTTATAGAATATACCTTTGTTCCAAGGACACTCCCACAGACATGTCCTAGCTTCAATTCAACCATGAAGTCTCCATGTCAGCTTGGATAAGAATTATTCAAATGCTTGCAGTAGCTGGAATTATCCACCCCCTGATGGTACTTCCTCTTCCTGGGTGTATATTTTCCCCCAAAGCTTTATCTTTTTATTTGTATCTATATCCACTTATTTTTAAAATCCTTGAAAACCATCTCAATACCTTCTACTGAATCGTCTACAAAAACTCCAGCCCACATTAGTTTTATTATTTTTGTGATAAAATTTCACATACCTTATAACAACTAATTATTGATTTCTATTCTATTAGTGCCATATATATTTCCCCAAGTAGATTATAAAGTCCTGAGGTATAGGGTTTATGCCTTATACTAATTTTCCATACATTCCAGGGTTTTTTTTAAGAGACAGTGAGCGAGAGAGAGCATGAGAAGGGGGGCAGAGGGAGAGAGAGAATCTTAAGCATGCTCCACACCGAGGATGGAGCCTGATGCTGGGCTCGATCTTACAACTCTGAGATCATGACTTGAGCTGAAATCAAGAGTCTGATATGCTCAACTGACAGAGCCACCCAGGTGCCCCAATTCCAGAGTCTCAATAAACACTTATAGGTTGTCTGATTCTTACAACATGGAACAGAATACAAGCACCTCTTCTCCTTTCTTTCTTTGTTCGTTTATTCCTACATAGTATTTGGTTCTTCTTAATACTATTTTCTTTTGCATTTGCAGTAATATTTTGGGTTAGCTTAGCTGGTGAACCAACAGAGCCTTTTTTAAATATAGCAAAATTAGAAGCTCAGTTTTACCAATAAAGTCCATATGCTCAAGCTGTAGGGAATTATTTCATATTTATTAAACTCACGAAACATATTTTTCTGACCAAGATGTTATTTTGTTAACTTAGAGTAGGAGCTATCCTATTCCCTGTGTATGAAATCCATAACAAGGAAACTAACTTCATATTCTCAAGGAAACTGGTGTAACCTAGTAAACAGATCTGTTATTCAATAAGCAATGTTCAATAAGCAATATTCCAATACTTGACTGCCTACTTCCTGTAAGTCCTCCAGAGTAAAACACCACTTCTTGTGCATTGGTAATGTTTGTTGCTGAAAATACAATTTGATTATATAATCTGTTCCTATAGCGGAAAATTGAGGGGAAATTTACCTGCCTTGCCGGCTCTTGTAATATAGTGAACTGAAGTCCAACATTAATAAAAAAATGAGACAAAACTACTGTTCAGTTAGTTTCAGTCTTCATGTAAGATGAATTACTAGGAGTATGTACAGATGAAACTGATAGTATCATAACTAGTAACCATGGAATTTTGATATATCATAAAACGAAAGAAATATAAGAACAAAGATAGTATAGTTTATCTTTTACATGAGAAAAGTTGACATTTAAAATCATTTACCACTGAGTCTGATATCAATTTTAGGTTAAAAAACTTCAGAATAAGTTATTGAAATTATGGCTTGGGAAAATTTAAAAATTAGAAGCAATCATTATTTGAAGCCTATATGTTGTCAGATTAACTTTATATCCCCCTTTAGACTAGAAGATTAGGGAAGGCAATGTGATAGAGTCATGCAGAAGTACTGCTATTCTCATCATCATCCTAATAATTATTTTTATCACCACTCATATAACAAAAATAGTAGCTGCCACTTTTTGAAGGTATACCAGCACGCCTATAGCATCACTTCCAAAGTTCTTATATACACCATTTCATATTAAAACTTTCAACAATTCTGTAAGTACTCTCTCATTCTACAAGTGAGGAAACTGAACCTCAAGAGTTTAAAGTACTTGTCAAAGATCACATATATAATGAGAGTAAAATCAAGAGTATATATTTTTTTAATTTTTATTTATTTATTTATGATAGTCATACAGAGAGAGAGAGAGAGGCAGAGACATAGGCAGAGGGAGAAGCAGGCTCCATGCACCGGGAGCCCGACGTGGGATTCGATCCCGGGTCTCCAGGATCGTGCCCTGGGCCAAAGGCAGGCGCCAAACCGCTGCGCCACCCAGGGATCCCAAGACTATATTTTTAAATAAATGGGACTAGAATTTCCAATAATGATGGACAAGCAATTTAGACCAACACTTCTGATAATTATAGTAAGAAAGATGAATAAAATATATGTTAAAATTCTTTTGAAGAGATCATAGAGCTAACAAGACAATGAAGAATTTCAGGGCCAAGATCTAGGTAAAGATAAACATAAAGAAGTTAGCCTATTATTTGGAGCTGTTATTTGTGACAAAGGATGCTGGGAGTCTTAGAAGCTGAAAAGGATATCTGAGAGTATAAAGGAAACAGAGTCCAAAATGGCATCCAAGGTCTGCTATGGGAAAGCCAACATCCTAAGTGTAAATATATGCTCTATGCCTAAAATTGGATATCTTTATAGGGGAAAAAAATATATTCCTACTTTGGGGAGATCATAAATCTTAATGTAAAGGGTAAAATAATAATCTTTAAAAGACAATTTAGGAAAAGATCTTCATGATCTTGAAGAAAGCAAAGTCTTCACACAAAAAGTATTAACCATAAAAGATAAAATTGATAAAATAGACTACGTTTAGAACTCCTCTATTTATCAAAAGACCCGTTAAGAATCTGAAATGCAAGCCACAGAATGGAAACTACCTTTGCAATATATTTTTCTGACAAAAAAAAATTATATGCAGAGTAGATAAAGCTCTCCTGTAAGTTAATTTTTAAAAGGCAGACTTATCAATAGAAAAAAGAAAAAAACTTTAATCGACACTTTAGAAAAAAATAAGATGTATAAATGTCCATAATCATACAAAAAGATGTTCAACTCTGTTACTCAACAAGGAAATGGAAATTAAAAAACTACTATATACTGATCATTTGGGCTTAAACTAAAAAAAACTAATAATACCAAGGGTTGATGGGTAGAGGAGCCGGTGGGACTGTACATTGGTGCAGCCACTTTGGGAATCAGCTTGGCAGTTTCTATAAAACAGAATTTGTACAAGCCTTATAAGCCAGCAATTTCACTACTATTCTAAACCCACCACAAATGGCATACATATGTGCACCAAAACTACATATAAGAACATTCCCAGCAACACCATTCACCTTAGCTCCAAGGTGTAAACCCAATTGTCCACCAACAATAGAATGACGACAAACTTTGCGGTATTTTCATACAGTAAAATGTTCTACAGCACTTCAAGTAAAAAAACTTCAAAACATGCAGAAACATAGATGACTCTCACAAATGAAAGAATCAGACACAAAATAATATGTACTCTCCATTTCTGTAATATTCAAACACTTAGATTTAAATATAACGTTAGAAGTCCAGGATAGTGTTTGCTTTTTAGAGGAAAAAGGCACATTGCTTGGGGGACATTTTTTTAGGGGGGAGGTGGGATGTTGCTTCTGGCAGTGCACTATTTCTTGATTAGGTGGTAATTACAGGAGTGTTGCTTTGTGACAGACAGTTCGTTGATCTATACATTTGTCTTCTGTATTCTTTTCTATGTGTTATACTCCATAGCAAGTTTCTGAAAAAAATAAAAATATGTAAGTTATTTAAAAAGGAATTCTGTCTGTATGAAAGCAAAATAAAGACCCTGGCAACAATAAGTACTGAAAATTTACCACACTGCACAGCACCTTGTTAGGTACTTTGGAGATAGATATAAAAGACAGAAAAAAGAATTCATCTGCACCTAAAGAGATAACATGTGATAAAAGAAATAAAAAATGTGGGACGCCTGGGTGGCTCAGCAGTTGAATGTCTGCCTTTGGCCCAGGGCATGATCCTGGGATCCAGGATCGAGTCCCACATCGGGTTCCCTGCTTCTGCCTATGTCTCTGCCTCTCTCTGTGTGTGTGTCTCTCATGAATAAATAAATAAAATCTGTTTTTAAAAAAAGAAAAAGAAACCAAATATGTTTTAACACATGTAAATATTATTATAATTAAATGACTTTTTCCAAGAAAACTGACATGTCCAAGAGATAACATATTCCAATGCATTTTTCAAGTGGAATTTTCATAAAAAGAAAATGAGTATTCATTATTTCAAAACATATTAACCTATATGTTTTATAATAATAAACTTATTAACAAAACATAGAATTTTAAATACACTATCACCAGTCAAACATTTAGTCTCAAATCTTTATAGTGGTAAATATACTTATGTGATAAATTTGATCTTGTTGATTCAATTAAACACAAATTTCTCCTTAGTAGTGAATACTTAGCAAGTACTTTAGAAAAAAACTACTCAAATTATAGATTCTATACCCTTTATTATGGTTTGCAATATGTTTTCAGCTTTCTGAAACTACCAATATTTTATACTACTTCACAAGTTTTATTTTGTGTTGTTTTTTTGAAGAGTGCTTTCACAAATGGCAATTGAGTTCTCTTCCCTTAAATATATATTTTTTAACATAGATCTCCTAATTATGCTTTCAGAATTATTCCATTTGCAGAGGTAGATTTTAGTTCCTGGTGTAAACTTTGATTTCCATCTGGAGTCCTGCCTACATATTTCTCTTTGGAAAAACATCCATTTTTAAATGGCATACTGAGTGCAATTTATTTAGTACTGTCCTCATATTTATTTTTAAATACAAGATTACTTTTCTGGAGGCACTGTTGCTAATTAAAACATTAAAAATAAAACAAAACTAATAATTTCATACAGTATAGTAACTAATAAAAATTATAAAAGAAAATATTTTTCCCACTTGATTTTGATAAGGATTCAACTCAGTTTTTCTGGATATTTTTTTTTTCTCATTTGATTCCTATATTCTTGGAGAGCCTCCCACCTTCTTTCTCTGTAAGCCAATTCTTACACCCCTTTCACCACAAATTGCCTTGAAGGCCATCAGGTTTAATCTCCTCTTGCCCTTTATCACTGTTCACATCACTCATCTCAGGAATCTCTAAACTCCCAGTTCAGGCTTGTCCCATTCTCTAATATGAGTCCTTCTTATTCCTTTCTCCAACTCTCTAAAGACTGCTGGGGTGTGCTTTGGAAGTCACAGTGTGATTTCTGCAAAATCTTCATGTCCTCAATTTCTTCTCCAAACATCATCTTCTTGCTCTAGTTGGAACCTGATTTTCTTCCAGTATAAAGATTCTTCACCTCCATTTAAAGTGGTTTCTCCCCAGTCCTTTTTACCGTTGTCCATATAAGTGAAGAGGATATTTCCTTGCCCATCATTGCCAATTCCAAATCATTAATTAATTAATCATCCTCTCTGCTCCCTGAAATCAAGTTGTATGCTACTATAACTCTACATGTGATGTCTTGTGGATTTATATGGAAGCTGTAGTAGGCTGAATAATGGCTACCAACGGATATCAGGTCCTAATCCCTGGAACCTGGAAATGTTACCTTATAAGGAAAAAGAGTCTTTGCAGATATAAGTTAAAAACCTTAACATGGAGAGATCATCCTTAATAATTTAGGTGGTCTGTAAATCTAACTGTATGTGTCCTTATAAGAGAGAAGCGGAGGGAAATTGGACACATAAGAGGAGAAAGGTATAAAGATGGAGACAGAGATTGGAGTGATGTGACCACAAGCCAAGGTGTGTGGCAGCCATAAGAAACTGGGAAAAGAAGAGAGTGGATACTGCTCAAGAGTATGTGAAGAAAGGCAAATGTGGCTTTCAGCATTGAATAAGGGACAATGGCCTGAGATAAAGCTGAGAGATAGTCAGGGACCAGATCCTATTAGGCCTGGTAAGCCATGTTAGGATATCTTCATCCTAAAACCAATGTACAGCTATTTGGATATTTTAAGCAGGGGGATGATCTAATCAATTTTTGTTTTAGGGAGATCACTTTGCCTAGAGAGGGGCCATTGTATGGAGGGCAGCAAGAAAGGATGTAGATAGCTCAGTTACAAAGTACTTGTAGAAGTCCTGATAGGTTATTTGGTCATGAGGGCAGAGCCTTTACAAATTAGATTAATGTCTTTTTCATAAGAGAGACCCTGAGGACCTCCCTTGGCCCTCCTACCATGTAATGACATAATGAGAAGATGGCAGTCTAAGAACCAAGAAGCAAGTTCCCACCAGGTACCAAATCTCCTAGCACCTTGATCTGGGGCTTCCTAGTCTCCAGAGCTGTGAAAAATAAATATCTGTTGCTTACAAGCTACCCAGTCTATGATATTCTGTTTAGCAGCCCAAGAGTACTGTCACAATTGGCCAATGAGTGAGGGAGGAGTTGGTTTCAAAGCCCTAGAGTCTTTTCTTCAATTTAGTACATGTCAGAGAGGCCAGTGTATGTCTAAGGAGATATGTCAGCTTCAAAGCACTGTCTGACATTGATTAAAAGCCTTATGGCAAGTTCTCCTCTTGCCAATACTGCTTACCTCACTGTCTTAGCAGTGTTATTTCAGTGAACTCTATTCAATAAACACATAAACAGAAATCTCTGACATAGAATCTATTTTCTGGGAACTTATGAGAGAGAATATCTAGTTTTGTTTTGTTTTTTTAAGATTTTTTATTTATTTTATTAATTACCTAACAAATGCAAATATGTTCCCTGCAGCATTCTATTAATTAGGGGAAATCAGAAATAGCTAAAGTGTCTATCAATATACGAGTGGTTAAATAAATTATAGCAAATCTAAGTAATGTTTTCAGCAGATGTAAAAATCAAATTGCTAAAAGCTGAAATTTTCATGTTGGATATTAGCAATTTCCTTATTGATCACTGATTAACAAGTTATTTTTAAAGTATTTTTAATAACAATGAAAAACAGATGAAGCAATTCTAAAAAAAAAACAACACCACAACAAAGCATTATTTTTAAGACTTATTTTAATTCTTGCTTACCACATTTTCTTGGCACTTACAAAGCAAATATCACATAGATGTCCCATTGATCCTCATTGAAGGTCCATTGTACCAAGTTTGGCTTATGCATTAGATGTTAAAAAAAAAAATTAGATGGTTTAAAAAGTAGCCACCCAATCTTCATCTACTCAAAGAAAATAAAGTATCTTTGTTCAGGAAAGAGATGATAACAACAAAGGCTTAAAGATACTGTGCCAATTGTTTTATTTTTATTTTTTAAGATTTTATTTATTTACTTGACACAGAAAGAGTGAGAGAGAATGAGGAAGGGAGAACAGCAGAGGAAAAGGGAGAGGCAGACTCTCTGCTGAGTAGGGAGCCTGACATGGGACTCAATCCTAACCCTGGGATCATGACCTGAGCCAAAGGCAGACACCTAATCCACTGAGCTACCCAGGTGCCCCTGTTTTATTTTTTAAATTATAGCAGTTGCTGTTTCATTTCTACACCTAAGTTACATTTTTAAAAAACCTAGATAGACCTTTATGTCAGCTTTATGATCCAGGAATATCTTTCTCAAAGACCTGAAGTCTTATCTTTGAGATGGAAATATTTCAAGAGATGACACCCCTATCTCCAGTTTCTGTGGGAAGGTAGGAGCCTAACTTCAGCGGTACCTTGCTCATATTTGCAATGTCCTATCACAAAGCTATGAAAAGTTTTATTTTTCTCTGGATAAAACCAATTAGCTAACACATATGGTCACCCCAATTACCAGATAGTTAAGATGCATCATCTGACAAACAGAACTTTCCAATTCCAAAGAAAATCCAAGAGAATTTTAGAATCTACTACTTACTGTCAATCCCTAACATCATTAGTAAATGATGAAGACTACCCTTCTCTCCATTTTCTGACAATACTGTCTTCTCTTCCCAATTTATAGGCAGCAATTTTACTCTATATGCTCCCTTCAGACATAAGTTTCACCATATATAGATACTGCTGGAAATATGAGATTTCAGTAAATAATATATATTATAATATAATATTTCTTACCATAAATTCTGGAGATTTTTGGTTTAGTTCATTATTACAAAAATAGTAAGAGAAGAGTATCTGCATTTATGGGTGTGATGTGGTCTTTTAGCATCTACTATAAAATAGCTTCTGTGCTCTTATCAGTATGCTTCCCTTTACAGGAAGAAAACTGATATCAGTAGTATCTATTCATTTACACCACAAGAAGTGCTAGAACTAATAAGAGAAATATTTTAGTGTTGATAAAATCATCACTGCTGTGCGTGCTTTCTGCTACAAGTTGTTTCCTTGAAAATGTTATCTGAATTTCTTGAACATCACAAAATTAAATTACTAAACTCTATATGCTTATGTAAAAAGATATTATTAAGATAATATCCCAATTATTAATGTAATGCCTTATAGTATTAGAATATATGATTGATTGGCCCTACAAAGTTTCTAAGTGGCCAGTAGGTAGATAGGAGGACAATGCGGCAGGAGTGGTGGTAAATGTAGAATCTGTACACCAGAGGAGTTTAGGATCAACAACTGATGTGTGTTTGCATAATAGACTGTAGAAAATTGAGGGGAAAAAATGGGAAGGTATGAACATTTTGGTGCTGTACTAACTTCTTTTGAGTGTGAGCTATTTGATTCCCTACCTCTAGTGGCTGAGATGCCAGTAGGACTGATTTTAATGCCTTAGAGACACTTTATAGGGTTCGTGGCTACTGGGGTTCTACCCTATATCGTGTTCCCATTCTCTCTTGCATCATGTAGCTACCTCATAGGACAACAACTTATATCAGGAAAAAAGAATAGATAACCTATGTGTTCTACCAGGTAATGCATGCATGTTTTAATAGTAAAATATATGAATTGATACTAAAACTTCTTTTAAAATGTATTAGTGAATCATTCTTTTTTTTAAGATTTTATTTATTTGAGAGAGATTGAAAATGAGCAGGGAGGCGGGGCATAGGGAAAGAGAGAGAGAGAGAGAGAGAGAGAGAGAAGCAGACTCCCCACTGTGCAGGGAGTCTGACGCAGGACTCAATTCCAGGAACTGGATATCATGACCTGAGCAGAACACAGAAGCAAAACCAACTGAGCCATCCAGGTGCCCCTAGTGAGTCATTCTTAAAAGAAAAAAAAAAAAATCAAGTTGATGAAGGATCTTTCAAAACCCCTCCAATATACCACACTGATTTCTGCTAATCTGCCTATAAGCTCATGTTCATCAAAGAGTGATCCACCAGCAAATGATTGTTTAAAATGCAGATTCCTAGGCTCCCCCATCCCAACTGTACATGGATTTAAGGATGGGGCCCAAGACAAATTGTTGACAAATATCCTTAGTAAGTTTATAGACACCAAAACGTGAAAAACATTGTTCTAAGAGTATTCAAATGAGTTTTAACAACAACAACAAACCCAGGAGCTAACAATGTTACTGTATTTCCTTGTGAAGGGTTTTAATCCTGAAAGGACAAGACTAGTGGGTTTTTTACATGTTCTGAAAGTAGTGAAAGAAATTATTAGTACCTACCTGCCAGATATTTTTGATAACTCAAATAAGGTCTGTAGTCTAAATAATAATATCGTACTAGTGCTAATTTCCTGTTCTTGATAGTTGTCCTATGGTTATACAAAATGTTTGCATTAAACATAATGGGGCAAGTAATTTAAGAGAACACTTTTTACTAGTTTTGCAACTTTCTATAAGTAAAAAATTAATTTGAAATAAAATGATTTTTAGGACACTACAGCCTTTGAATAATCCCTAGTAAATCTTATTTCAGAAATAATAAAGTAAGTCCAGTTTTTTGATCTACTAGGGCTTTCTTGTCGACCCCAAAAATAAAATGGCTGGTTATTTTGCCAGCAAAGTGGGTTTATAAAGAAAGAGAAGAGAAGAAAAAAAAAAAAAGAAAGAGAAGAGAAATTGCAATTCAGGATAAGTAAACTATGGCACACCTTAGGCAGGTCTGAAGAAATAAAGGGAAGGCTTTGCTGGGTTCCTTCCTATCAATCATACCTACTTTATACAATAACAGAGTTATGGTGATAACTCTCTTCCTAGAGCAGATCAACCTTCTAAATTCTTTCTAGGCAGTTGAGGAGGGGATTGAAGGGCTCTTCCTGAATCTGCTGGGGTTTAGTTGCTTTTTTAATTCAGAATAATCTTCATGCCAAAATGGCCCATCTTGGGACCACCCACCCTCGGCCCTTGTGAAGCAAAATATCTATTTCTTATTATAAATCACAATATCACAATTGGGTTTAAAATATATCATTAAAATTAACTTCACATGTTTCTTTTTACTTTTTTAAATGTGTCTATGAAAGAATTAAAATACATGTGTGACTTATGTTATATTTCTGTTAGCAATGATCTAGAGATGATAATCACTTTCATTGTTTTGGCTTATTTTCTTTTTATTTTTTTAGGACCACAAATATAAAAAAAGAAAAGACTATGATATAAATTAATAGCCCAGATCTTAGGACCAATGTCTTTATCACAAGACTATTATATTTGTATATGTGAATATTTATTGGAATATTTATATGTGGGAGTAAGTCAATGGTTAGTTAATCTGATCAGCAATAACTCTAGGGCAGGAAATGGTTGGATCTCAGGAGAAGAGTTATAGTTTTTAGTCTGGAAAACTAAAATGGGAAGACATATGATGGTTATGTAGATGAACTATCTCTGACTTCAAACAGAAAACTCTTTTGTCATTAAATTTCTAATTTTTTCTAGCCTCTCCCTTTTATCATGAATCTCTTGGGCACTGCCTTATATCTTCTAGGCCTCACCTCAATTCCAAATGCAAGTATGGCAAATAGTTCTGCATAGACTTCAGACACCTTCTGTCTGACATCACTTCAAGTGTCATAGGACTCTTCTAAAAACTTCAGCATAGGATGCCCATGGGAGCCAGATCGACCAATCCATTTGCCCAACCTGGAAATGCAAATAGGCAATTCACCATGGGTCAGTTCTCAGTCAGTGAGGGGAAATGTTCCTTCTTTATTTCCTCAGATGGATAATTCTGAGTAGTATTCTATAGGCCTCTTCAGAAATCTCTGTGGGATAGAACACCATTCCTCCATAGGTGCCAATTCAATAACACATCCAAGTCTTGGTTTTTCCTTCTCTATTCCTTCCGAATCCCCCATTTCTAGGATCACTTCCAGGAAACTATTTGCATGGAAGTCATTGTTTCAGGTTCTGCTTTCAAGAGAACCAAAGCTAAGATCATCACAGCAGTAGGGTGGAGTCTTAACTTCCAAAGATCTCTTCCAAGTCCATGCACATGGGAGAGAGCCTCTAAAATGGGTCTCAATGGTCTCAACCTCCTGGGATTTGCACACTGTGTAATCTCCTCCCCTGAGCGTAGAATTGGCTTATTAACATTTCTACCAATTCTATGCTACTGAGGTGATAGGATGTTGCTTCCAAGGATACAAAAAGACTGTGGCTTGTCTTGGGGACTGTGCTGGGTTGACTATTGCCCCCCAAACATTTGCATCCAACTGGAACTTCAGAATATGACCTTATTTGGAAAAAGAATCTTTATAGATATAATTAACTAAAATGAGATTATACTGGATTATACTGTGTGTGTTTGTGTGTGTGTGTGTGTAATGTCAGGCAGAAATGATTGCTATAAAGATATGTAAAATAGAATAAAAGGAAAATGGGTAACAGAAACTATTATACAAGTTACAGTGGTCAACATAGGCTTTTCTGAGACATCGACCTCTGAGCAGAGACTTGGATGAAATGAAGAGGAGGAGAAATCACATGACTATCTGGGGAAATAGTTTTCCAGTAGAAAAAGCAGAAAAAACAAAAATGTGGCAGCAGAAGAATTCATGAAATGCTTGAGGGTCAGCAAAGTGGCCAAAGTAGTTGAAGAATTAGAGAAAGAGCAGAAAAATAAAAAGTTGTAGAGGTAATGGCCAAAGAAAAATGGTTTTTACTGAACCTTATAAAATGAAATAAGAACTTTGAAGTTCATTCTAAGTTTGGTGGAAAGCCATTGTAAGATTTTAAAACAGAAAATGATATGATCAAACATATTTCAAAAGGCTCTGAATGACTTCTGTGTGAAGCAAGAAATTGAATGTCAGCGCTGAGTAGGATAGGAGCAAGAGACAGAAACTTAAAAGGCTGTTGAAGTTATCCAGGTGAGAAAAATTGTTTTGGGGACTGCAGAAGAGGCAGTAAGAAATTGTTGAAGTTTGGTATATCTTGAAAATAGAGCTTGCAGGATCTGCTGATGGATTGAATGTGGTGGGAAGTTTGGTGCCTGAGCAGTTGGTTGCATGGTGATGCCACTGAGATGGTAACACTCAGAAAAATATGTGGAATTGAAATTGGAAATCAAGACCTCATTTTTAGACATGCTGCATTAGAGAGGGTGTTTAGGTGTCTATACAGAGCTGTTGAATGGGCAATTGTTTATATGAGACTGGAATTCATTGAAAAGGTTGTACTGGAAATATAAATTTTAGCAGTTGAGAAAACCAGAGACCAATTCTTGAGTGCCACTAAATGCCCAGACAAGTTGATTTTTTCAACTGATGTCTTAAGAGTAAGCTGCAGATACAGGTTTCTGGTTATGGAATGAATAAGTCACAGGGATGAAAGGTACAGCATAGGAAATATAGTCAATGGTATTGTAATAGTGTTGTGTGGTGACAGATGGTAGCTATACTTAGGGAAAGCAAAGCATGATGTAAATGAACCAATAAAATAAACTATAGGCTAACTAAGCTGCCTTGTACAACCACGAACAGGAATTAAATGGCAGAAGCTCAAATGGAATGAAAGATTTTAGAAAGCTACTCTGCTATTATAAATGTTTCCATATTCATTTTTCCAGAATGAACTCTATTCCACAGTAACAAGAATAGCTGAAAATGATTACTGAACTAATGAAGCTAATGTCTCTGGAATTTTGGAGTTTCAGAGAATGGAAGAAGTAGCAAATAATATTCTTTTCAAAAGGAAGCAGGTGTTTAATTTACAAACTGACAAGTGAGCTTGAGTTTAGACAAAATTCTAGAGAATATTGTTATACTAGAAAATTTTTAGATGTGGGATGTGAAAGATGGGAGTTCAGAGGTTTAGGGCCTGAACAACTGGAAGAATGGCACTTGACTGTGCAGAGACAGATAGTGGATATAACACGTTTGGAAACTAGACAGATTATGTTTGAAAGGGTTATTAGACGTCTTAATGCAGATACCAATAGGCAATTTGACATAGAAATTTGAATTTGAGGAGAGAGGTCTGGACTAAAGACAAAAACCTGGAAATGCCATCATGTAGATGGTATTTAAAACCATGACACAGGGGCACCTGGGTGGCTCAGCAGTCTTGGGGTTGAGCCCATGTCAGCCTCCCTGCTTAGCAGGGAGTCTGCTTCTCCCTCTCATACTCCCCCTGCTTGTTCTCTCTGTGTCTAATAAATAAATAAAACCTTTTTAAAAATTAAATAAAACTATAAGACTGAAGAAGATCACCAAGGAAAAGTAACAAGGTCTTGGCCCTAGAGTCAGCGAACATTAGGGGGTTAAGGACAGGGAGGGCAACCAGAAAATGAGACTAGCCTGTGAGTACAAAGTCTGAGTGTAGCAGGAAATCAGGAATATGTGGTGCCCTGAAAGAAAAGGAAGGTTTAGGAAGGAGGAAGCAGAGATCAACTGTGCAAGATGCTATTGATGACACATTTAAGATGAGAACTCTACCATTAGATTTAGCAACATGGAGACTATTAATGTCCTTGCAGAGCAGTTTTAGTGAAATGATGGAGCCAAAGCTTGATTGAAATGTGCTTAAGGAATAAGGGAAGGAGAGGTATTAAGAGATAGTAAATATAGACCGATTTCTTCAAAAAGCTTTCCGGCAAAGACTTGAAGCAGCAGCTGGTGGAGAAGTGGAGTCAAAATAATTTGGGGGATTTATATATGTTTGTTGTTTGCTTAAGATCAAAGAAGTCACAAAAAAAATAGCTGACTATGTAGGAAAGGGACGGAAGAGTTGCTGGAGCAAATTACTTAAGTAGGTGAGAGAAGCTGGGATCTAGTGTATGGGTGGAGGGATTGCCTTTCAGAGCACCTGGGGCAACAGGCAGGAAGGCCAAGTGTGCAGGAGCAGCTGCTGACATGTGAGTAGAGGTGGGCGGAGGGTTTCTTCAGGATGCTTGACTTTCAGGGAAGGTGAGAACCAAGATCATCAGTGGAGAGTGGGGATGAGGAAGGAGGTGTTAGGGGGAATGGAGGAGAGGAAAAGATGTGAAATAGACATCTGGAAGAATAGAAGGGTGAACAACGAAGTGTCACATGATGTTGGGGAAGCGCTGAGAGTGTACTGGAGATTTGTGATCATGAGTTTGAAGTCAGACCTGTCGGTGTGGTTTTGTGTTTTTTCTCCAAACATGTTCAATGGCGTGGTATAGAAAAAGAGTAGGTGGAGATTTGGATTTTATCAGGGTTGTGGTTAAAAAGCAAGTGCCATAGGTCAGTGAAGCAAAAGAGAAGTATAGGAGTCAAAGGTATGTGTGGGGCAGTCATTATAGTGATTGTGTTTATTTAAGCTGGCTACAGCTGTGCCAAAGAGGTATAGATTAATGAATCAGTGTCAACTTGGGAACATCTTCTAATTGCATTTCACAGGCTCTGTCTTCTACTCCACCTTGAAAGTTGTACACTAAAAACTTTATTAGGATAAAAAAATAGTAATGGTTATTAAAATTGAGAATGAGAAATATTTATGAAGTATAGACTTATACTGGAATCCATTCCACAAGTACAGTGTAGAAATTGATACAGATGTGTTCGAAAACCATTAAAGACATTATGTATCAGGAAATAAACAGACACAGGATAGGATCATCATATAATCCATGTCTTTTAGTCTATATTTGATTGTGGACTATCCGGAAAGTGTGGAGAGCAATATTATACATCAAGCAACATGAAATACTTGGAAATACTATGGTAGAATCCAAAATTATTTTTTTTAATTTATTTATTCATGATAGTCACACGGAGAGAGAGAGAGAGGCAGAGACACAGGCAGAGGGAGAAGCAGGCTCCATGCACCGGGAGCCTGACGTGGGATTCCATCCCGGGTCTCCAGGATCGCGCCCTGGGCCAAAGGCAGGCGCCAAACCGCTGCGCCACCCAGGGATCCCAGAGTCCAAAATTATAAATATTATGGCATAATACATTCATGAAGGCAATACTAATTTTTCTACCCAAAGTAATTCCTTTTTTAATATTTTTCATGTATTGAGTTTGCTTGCTTTTATTACTATCATCACTCTTTATTTAATAAATTTTTATTGAGTATGTGCCATAAATAATAGACTTTCCTATGAACTGTGAAGGTTATAAAAATGAATCAGTCATGGTCCCTACTGCAGAGGACTTAGTCTAGTTGTTGAAATCAGATCTATTCACATAGATAAAATATGTATTAATATTAATATAATATGAATAAATATTCACATATCTAAAAAATATGGAGAGCATAGGTACAGATAGATTTAAAAAATGGTAAGAAGCCAGCTCAAAGAATTTGGCAGTTTCTTAAAAAACTAAACATGTGCTTACCATATGACCATTAATGCACTCTAGGCATTAATCCCAGAAGAATGAATGTTCACATAAAAACCTACACACCAACACACAGATGTTATAGTAGCTTTATTCATGATAGTCAAAAATTGTACACAATTCAAATGCCCTTCAGTGAGTGAATGGTTAAACAAATTTTGGTACATCTGTAACATAGAATACAACTCAGCAATAAAAGAATGAACTACTGACACACGCGACTTGGATTGATGTCGATGGAATTATGTTGAGTGGAAAAGCTAACCTCTTATGGTTTAATACTGTATGATTCCATTTATATACCATTCTCAAATAGACAAAATTAAAAGATACATAAGAGATTAGTGGTTGCCAGGAGTTAGAGACTGGGACAGGGATAGGGAGAGAGCCAGATGGCTGGGAGCAACTGGAGGGGTCCTTGAGATCAAACTATATTGTATCTTGTCTGTGGTGGTAGTTATCCAAATCCACACATGATAAAATTACATAAAATTAAAAGCACACAAACATCTGAATAAGGTTGGTGGATTGATGGATTATCTCAATGTCAGCTTCCTGATTGTGATAATATACTATAGCTAAGAAGATGTTTACCATTGTGGGAAACTGGATAAAGGATACAAAGGATTGCTCTGTATTATATTTTACAACTGTATGTGAATCTCTGATTATCTGAAAATTTTTATAAAAAGGTTTTTTCAGATGATAAGGAATTTCAGAAAAGAGGATGCTATATCTACTTGAGGGAGTCAATAACTCCTTCAAGGAGGAGTTATTATTAAATTATTAAATTATTATTAATCTCCTTCAAGGAGGAGTTAAATAAGAAGCCAGACCATTCTGTTAGTCTAATAATCTCATTTCAAAGATATTTATTCAAACTATTATGATCAAGTACCAATTGTTTAAAACAATAAACCATAGTTTAATTACAATAGTTATAATAGCTACCCTTTCTTGAAAACCTACTATGTTCCAAGAACTGTGCTGAGTACTTTCAAACATTATCTCATTTTAATTCCTATAATCAATCATTTGAAGTAAATATCATTATCCCTGTCTTATAAGTGAGTATATATTGAGGCTTAGGGGCTTAATCAGCTGGCTTAAGTCACACAGTTAATATAAAATCTGGATTTTAGTTTCTTAAAATACATGCGTGAACAATAATAAAGCTATGTTTTCTGCATAATACAAAAATAAAACAACAACTCTTAAAAGCTTATTAGAATACAGAGCACTTTACTAGATACAGTGAGAAGAGATAAAAGATATAGAAGGAACTGCTTACCTCTTGTACAATTAATGAATATTATTCCAGTCATGACTTCTTAGCTTTCTCCAATGAGATGGTTAGACATGTTCAAAAGAAGTCATTTTAAAAACATGACACAGTGTGTTATCTATTTCTCTGAGCACATAAAGTTTGAATTATTTCTCATTTTTTCACTGTGACCCAACCTGTTTCTCAAATCTTTTGTAAAAGAATGTATCAAAAATATTTCTCTGAGGACTATGATGTCACTATTAAATTAAACTTCTAAAATTTCTCCTTAATTTAAATCTCTTCAAGTTTGTTTGCAGAAGAAATTAGTCATAATACAGGTTACAAATTTTTAGTTTGGAAACTCACCTCCAGAAATCTGGGAAATATTATCATGATGTCAATTTACATGTATTCATTTTTAAATGCCTTCAAAAAGAGGAATTGTGTTCGTTTGGTTTTATAAGACCCTAATATAGAATTTCTACTACAGTTTTTATTACTTGAAGATCTTTACCTTCCTACAACTTACAGGAGCCACCTACAGGCCCAACTGCAGAATGTCCTGAAACAGGGGATCCATTTGGAATGGAATACTGAGAGTAATTCAGTTTGAAATGTACTTAAATCTTTGTTTAAAATTCATCACTTCCCTCAATTTTGTTTTTCCCAAAATATTTATTAAATGAAACAAAAATAACTTATGCAAAATATTTCACACTGTCAATTTATTGCAGTTTTCATTTTATTTTAGCCAACCACCTAAATTTTACCAGTTCATCTGCCAATACTACTTGGGTCGGTAAAAGCCCAATTTTTTCTACTATTGTTAGTTTTCAAAGTGATTATGGTCAGATACAGAACTTGGAAGAGTAGCTGTATACAAGGAGGCAAGGGTATTGGAAAAATTTAGTGAAATCTCATATATGCTGGCCTGAGTTCTAATTAAATTCATAATGGCCTAGATCACTTGCCTGTTGTGTCTCTAACTGCTCAGTAGTTATTTACCAAAATTGAAATTATGAAAGTGGCTGACATCTGGCTATTACTCTTCAGTTTTACCTGTAAGCGGTTAGTAATTCAGTATTATACTAGACATAACAGGGAGGCAGCTTCCAGGATAAATTCCTATATCTTCCCATCTAAGCCCAGAGAAGTCTAAAAGGTCTCTGGGTCCAAGCATGGGCCCGATGCAGCAACAGGCAAAGATGTGCCATCATCTAAAAATAGGAGGTCTGGCTTCCATTTGCATGACTTTAACTACACATTAATACCTGGACCTTATTCCTTTCCAGGCTGTGTATTTGAATACAGAAGCCACTTGGTGAAAATACTGCGTCATTCAATAGTTTGGACTGATTCTCTCTTCATTCTCTTCTATTCAACAACAGTAAAAAATCTTAACACATAAGGTATACTGGTTGTTCTTAAATGAATTTTCATGGCCTCTAATTTTAAAAGAATTTGCAATACATTGAGTAGTATTGTTTTCCCATCTTCCTCTTTTTCATGAACTATTATAATATCAAGCAAATGGATGCTATTTTTATTATTATATATTGATATTCTTAACTGTGCAATATTAAATATGTATTATTTGCTTTAACTTAGAACAAGTACATTATACAGCATTTGTATAATTATTATAAGCCACAGAAAAATGGAATTATCCCCACATTGATCTCTGTAGTTGTGAGTTAGAAATGAAAATAAAACTTTATCTTGGTTTCTGTGCATTTTCTTAATTCCCATTCTTTCTCCATCTTAAGTATTTGGTATTCTGGGGTCTGTTTGCTTGACTTGTCATCATGAATGTGATTGTTTTCCTCATTCCATTAAGAAAAAAAAAAACTCCTAATATTTTTCTGTACATAAAAATGTAGTTCTTTCCTTTTTACCCTTCCTTTTACTCTGTCCTGCATCTTGAAAATGGAGACTTCCTAAAATGAGAGAATCTGGGTAAATCAAAGAAGGAATCACTTCAAATTGTATATATGCATAAGAAATTTACGTCAATTAGCCAAACTTTTGATGCAAAGACTTCTGCAATTCTGTATCTCTGAGAATGGCCCACACTTAAAAATAAGTTCCATTCTGCTAAGTTTTTCTCTTAGATACCAGTTTTGGAATGGATCCAGTCCCGGAAAGCAGTCACTCTAGTATAAACACCTGGCTTATTAGGTTGCCCACATTCATCTCCCCAGCTCACTATTCCAGCAAGATACCAGATATCTCTAGCATCTGGACTAACAAGTGGTCCTCCGGAGTCACCCTACAAGAGAAGAGAGAGATTAGTAATTAATATTCAGTTCATTACTGCAGTATTTTTTTTCTTTTTCTAGCTTGAGTTTAATGAAAGGGACGGTTTTCTAAAGTTTCCAGTGTGCTCAAATGCAGAAGCGATACCCCTGTCAGTAATTCACATAAGGAGGGTCCACTACTTAGAGTATTGGCTTACATTTGGGGGTCAATACACTGAGATTAAAGGCACCATCTCTTTGGAGAACAGTACTCTTATCCAGTACATCTGAGAAGATAATTCCTCATATTCTTTATCAGTGTGACATAGCTCCCAGAAGAAGGGTAGAGTCTATTACTGATAAAAAGCAGACACTAGAGTCAGACACCTGGATTTAAATCTCAAGTCTGGCTCTTCCAGCAGGCTGAGACCTTTAATTTACATATTCGTAATGCTTCTAATGATACCTACCCCCAGGGGATAATTTTGAAGATTATTTAAGACAGTAAGTATAAAGTGCTTAGCATAGAACCTGGCATAAAACAGAATTTAGTAAATACATATTTAAAACTACAAATTCCAGTTGTTTATGCCTTGTGAACTCTGGAAGGCTGTTTCTTTATATAGCTCATAAAAACAAGGCACAGGCTGATCTTTCCTCAAAATCTTGGGGTCTCTGTGTGCCCAGGGGGCTCAGCGGTTCAGCTTCTACCTTTGGCTCAGGTCGTGATCCTGGAGACCCGGTATCAAGCCCCACATCGGGCTCCCTGCATGGAGCCTACTTCTCCCTCCGCCTGTGTCTCTGTCTCTCTCTCTGTGTGTGTCTCTCATGAATAAATAAAGAAAATCTTTAAAAAAAAATCTTGGGGTCTCTATTACTGATCATCCATTACATATTCAGTACTTTATGGAGATCTTAATTAATTACATATTATCCCATTAACCCATGTAATTCTGGCAACAAAATGTAGAGTGAGGTTTCATTTTCTCCATTTTAGCAATGAGGAAACCAAAACTTACAGAACTTAAGTAATTTGCCTGATGGCATATGCTATTCAATGGCAGAAATGAATCTGAATCCAGAGCAATCTAACTCAGAAGTCCAGATTCTTTTCCCCTGCATTATATTAACTTCCTTGTGTATTTTCTTTTGGTCAAGTAAAAATATCAATTAATACTAATGGGAACTGAATTTGTAATAATGTGTCTGTAATTTTAAAATCAGTTAGCCAACAAATGTTTACCAATACCCTCAAAGTCATAGGAGATGTAAAAAGAGTGTGAATATATGGGCCTTGCCCTCAGGTACCATACAAATAGATCATTTTGATAATTGAAACTCAAGCCCATACGAAGCCAGAAGTAGATTAGGACAAAGAAACAGAAGATTCAAGAGATCACAAAATTTAAATCTAATTAATTGAAAGATGCAAATGAGTTGTTTTCATGCCTGCTAATATATGGGTTTAGTAATTTTGACTTTCAAGTCTTATTATTTAAGAAATACATTTTGTAAAGCTATAGCTGCCATGGATAGCGATTCCTGTGATGATTCTGAGCAAAGTAAATTAAAAATCTTCAGGAAAGAATTCATCATTCTAGATGCCTCTAAGAACATTTGTTATTCATGGGAAGAGGTCAAAATTTCAACCCTTCTGGATGACTTTGGGATTTGAGATCTCAGTGGATGAAGTCACTGCAGATGTGGTGCAAATAGTAAAAGATCTTGAATTAGAAGTGGAGCTTGAAGATGGGACTAAATTGCTGCAATCTCACGATAAAACTAATGGACAAGGAATTTCCTCTTACGGATGAACAAAGAAAGTGGTTTCTTGAGATGGAATCTACTTCTGGTGAAGATGTTGTGAAGATTGTTAAAATTACAACGAAGGCTGTAGCATATTAAATAAACTTGGTTGGTAAAGCAGTGGCAGAGTCTGAAACGATTTACTCCAATTTGAAAGAAGTTCTACTGTGGATAGAATGCTATCAAACAGCATCGCATGCTATAGAGAAATCATTCATGAAAAGAAAAGTTCATCTATGTGGCAAACTACATTATTGTCTTATTTTAAGAAATTGCCTCAGCCACCCCAAACTTCAGCAACCACTACCCAACAGCCATCAACACTGAGACAATATCCTCGGAGAGCAAAAAGATTACAACTCATTGAATGCTCAGGTGATGATTAGCAACTTTTAGCAATAAAGTATTTTTTTAATTTATTTATTTATTTATTTATTTATTTATTTATTTATTTATTTTTAAAGATTTTATTTATTTACTCATGAGAGACACAGAGAGAGGGGCAGAGACACAGGCAGAGGGAGAAGCAGATGCCCTGTGGGGAGCCTGATGTGGGACTTGATCCCAGGACCCCGGAATCATGCCCTGAGCTGAAGGCAGACACTCAACCACTGAGCCACCCAAGGGTCCCAGCAATAAAGTAGTTTTAAATTACATGTGTGCATTGGTTATTTTAGACATAATGCTATTGCATACTTAATACACTACAGCCTGGTGTAAACATGACTTTTATATGGATTAGGAAAACAAAAAATTTAGTTGACTTGCTTTATTGTGGTAGTCTGGGACCCACAATATCTTCAATGTATGCCTACAGTGTTTCATGATGCCTTGTTAAGTTTGGATGGCACATGTACAATTTTTAGTCTTCTGCTAAAAATTTAAACATATGAAGGAAAATAGTTTTGGAGTAGGTAGAAATGTGAGACTGAATTTGGCAAGAGGTTAATTCTGATTATACAGATCTGGAAGTTATTAAAGGGACAGCTGAATTCAGAGAAAAGATAGTTTAGTATATGGAGAATGGAGAAAAATTTCATCCAAGATCTGTAAGTCCTGATGGATCGTGAGTCTTAAAGAAAGGGAGAGAAGAAGATACCAAAATAAAGAACCAGGGGCATTGACTGGCTCAGTGGTTGAGCATCTGCCTTCAGCTGAGGTACCTGGGAGTCCTAGGATCAAGTCCCACATCGGCCTCCCTTAAGAGAGCCTGCTTCTCTCTCTGCCTGTGTCTCGGCCTCTCTTGCAGGTCTCTCATGAAAAATTAAATAAGTAAACAAACGAACAAATAAACCAAAATAAGGAACCAGAAATGAGTGGTGGGAGAAATAGGAGAGGAAAGCAACATATTTGAGGATCATAGAACCCAAAGAAGAATCATATTTTAGAAAGAGGAGGTAGCAAAAAAAAAAAAAAAAAAAAAAAAAGAAAGAGGAGGTAGCCAAATGGCACTGAGGTGAGAAAGTAGGAAATCCAAGTAAAGACTTTTGCATATGATGTTACTAATGATTTTTGAGATTTTAAAATATATGGAACTGGTCAAGTTCAAAAATGGTGGACACTAGACATAAAATGGGCGGGGGGGGGGATAACTAGTCCGAGAGATAGGGAAAAAATGGTTTCCAGAGATAGGAAAGCAGGGTTTTATAATCACAGAGTTAAACTTGGTTCCTTCTCTTTAATTCCTCAAATTTATAAGGAACATTCACATCTAATACCATCATTGAAGTGGTACTATAGAGTAGAGAACATATTTGCAGATGAAATTATTATGACATTTGGAATTTACCATAAATAGGAGCTGAGATATTTGAAAGAAGATCATAAATGATGATCACAAATGCAAAATCACAAGTGTTAGAGGCAAGTAGGATGAAAGAGATCAAGATAAGAGAAGATCTAGAATAGCTAAACTATGATTCTGACTGTTAAGAAACCAAATTAAAAAAAAAAAAAAGAAACCAAATAAAATACAATTGATTCTTGCTTTCACAGCAGTTATTTTTTATGGAGTTGCCTCAAACCCTGAATTAGTGAATACTGAATCATCATTCCTGGGGGATATAAAGGGTGAGATTTCCATAAGCCTCTAGTCATATTTTATCAACTGATCAATACATAGCCATATTTTATATATGTTCCTATATAAAGGTACATTACTTAGGATCTGTTATTAACTCATTAATGTTGAACTCATAGCCAACAGCACTGTAACTCATGCCTGAGTGAAGCTTACCTAACACATATATTTTCTCCATATGACATATCACAGTCTTCTTGACCTTACTGCATCGCTACACTTGGAGACTATTTAAACAGCAAAGTCACCAATAAAAAGCACAAAAATGTGGAAAATATGGCATTAAAAAGACCAAAAAAGAGGACACAAGTGTATGATATGAAAGCTGAAACAAGAAGGCAGATAATCTCTTTTTTTGACCTCAGGTGGGAACATGCACACTGGGTCACTAAAAATTTTTGCCACTCTGCATATGTTCCTGAATGATCACAAAAGTGCCTTGATGACTGATTTGGGATTTACAAACAAATTTTAGCAAATAGGTGAATTTGTAAGTACAGAATCTGCAAACAGGGACTCCTGGGTGGCTCAGTAGTTGAATCTGCCTTTGGCTAAGGGTGTGATCCCAGGCCAGGGAATGAGTCCCGCATCAGGCTCCCTCCGAGGATCCTACTTCTCCCTCTGCCTATGTCTCTGTCATTCTCTGTGTGTCTCTCATGAATAAATAAATAAAATTTAAAAAAAAGTATCTGCAAATAATGAAGATTATAGGTGTATTTTCAAGTGAATCTTTTATTAAATTGGTTTTATTTTAGTATTTTTATTCACAGAATCAACTTGAATTTTCTGTAGAATTTTGTAATGGAACCAGTCTATATCGTTCCATGTCTTCCTTCAGGGAAGAATAATCTGGGCATCAGAGCAGACAAAGAAATGCAATGAATTAAGTCTAATCTTGAGTGTTCGTCTGGAGAAAGGTCAAGTGGGTGAAAGAGTTTAATGTAGCATATTGAACAATGCTGAATTGACTGACCCAGAGGTAAAAGTTGGGAAAGGACAATGATGAAATCAGTCACGGATTAAGGGAAATAAAGCCAGTGAAAGCAAAAAACAGGTGCAGTGTGTATGCGAGGAAGAAAAAAACATGAAAAGTTGCCAAAAAAAAAAATTCTTAGAGATGAATGATATACCACTGTATGAACCTAGATTGGAAAACATACAGAATAGCATGTAATTTCAAAAACTAATTTGAGGCTTAAGAGTGCACATTAAGGGCAGTCCCAGTGGCGCAGCGGTTAGGCGCCGCCTGCAGCCTGGGGTGTGATCCTGAGGACCCGGGATCAAGTCCCACATCAGGCTCCCTGCATGGAGCCTGCTTCTTCCTCTGCCTGTGTCTCTGCCTCTCTCTCTCTCTCTCTCTCTCTCTCTCTGTCTATGAATAAATACATAAAATCTTAAAAAAAAAAAAGAGTGCACATTAAACATAAGATCTATCAAATCACAAAATTAATTATAGGAGAATTAAAGGGTGTACCCAAGTACTGGCCTTGATTCTATCAGCAATGTGGATGAAGACAGTGGGCAAAGTCACATTGATGGTGCTAGCCTATATACTAAAAAGTGAAAGCAGGGCTCAAAATGATGTCTATGTTCTGGACCAAGATAGAATAGAATTACTTTTTGTTTAAGCTAAATTTAAAAGATAATAATTAATTTTTAAAACATTGGACTTAGCAATAAATATAAAAACTCTGAAAGGTATTTAGAAGAAGCCAGATGCGAGCTAGAAAACTTAGAAATGACTCAACAGTGAGCTCCCTGAATTTACTTTTTTGCTCCACTTATCCTGAACACAGAGCTTAGAAAAACATCAATCTATCAACCTGCCAACAGATGCAAATGAAAAAGAAGCCCAAGAAAACCTTTCTCTCTCCAGTCAAAGAAACAAAAAGGGGGCAACCAATGGAGGACACAAAACTTTTAGACAATATCCTCTCTACTCCAACCAAACACAGAAAGAACTGTGGCACCCTTCCCAACCCCCATCGACAAAGGCAAAATGGTGAGCCTAGATCTCTACCCCTACCAGGCTGTCAGGAGGCCCAATCCCCCACCACTTCTGGGTGTTAGAGGAGGCTGAGATGGAAACCGACTTTCATTTCTGTCAGGTAATGATGAAACTCTCCTCTCTTTCCTGTGGTACCCAGCTGGGGAGCATAGACTATAACTCAATGGAAATGAGGCCTAACTCTTTCACTAGGGTGATTTCAGAGGAAACCTAGTGGAAAGTCAGGGCTTTCCTCACTACCAACAGTAATGAGGCCACTACCCCATGATGTCAGTGGAGGCTGCAAGGGTGACAGTAACAAGGCTCTCCCAGCCAGAGTGGTATCAGAAGCTCAGTCCTCTAAAGGAGGTTTTCGTGGCAATGGAATAGTTCTCAACTGCAGTGATGGTTACACAAATCTGCACATGTAACAAAATGCCATTAAACTAGAAGCTCACATTGCACCAATGTCAGTTTCCCAGCTTTCATACTATACTATATGTATGTGAGACATAACATTTGGGGAAATGGAGGTGAAGAATATATATGAGACCCCTCTGTAAACTTTCTATAAATCTATAATGATTTCAAAATAAAAGGTGAACAAAAAATTATGCAGCATACTAATAAGTCAAACTATGTACCTGGCACGCATCTCTTTTTCCTTTCAAGAAGCCCGCACATAACATTCTAGGAGTGATGGCACCATTGTAAGATTGGGGTTCATTACAGGTTTGAGTATCTATGAGATCCACCTGTGCTTGCCGAAGGTGATTTTGACTGCTACCTAAAGGGAAAAAATAGCCTTTATATTTGTAGATATACATATATTCTATAAACCTCAAGAAAATCTTTCATAGGGAGACAGAACATGAAAGACTCCTAACTCTGGGAAACGAATTAGGGGTGGTGGAAGGGGAGGTGGGTGGGGGGGGGGTGACTGGGTGACGGGCACTGAGGTGGGCACTTGACGGGATGAGCACTGGGTGTTATTCTATATGTTGGCAAATTGAACACCAAAAAAAATAAATTTATAATTAAAAAAAAAGAAAATCTTTCATAATTATTGGATGAGACGGCAATATAGGATATGTATTTTTTTTCAGTTACAGTCATATTTGGGGAAAGACTTATTTCCTAACTACTTTAAATGAAAAATTAGGCACCTATGAGAGTACCTTAAGTTGTTTAAGTGACTTCCATCCTATAGTAATACTTAGAATGTAATTTCAGTAGGGATAATGGTGGAATTTTGATTCTCTAATCATCACAATTTAGGCATATTAATGATCCCCAATCTCTTATGCGGTTTATTCCCTAGTAAAGAGTTCAGATACGTTTACTCTTTCAGACACCTTACAAAGCACCATTCCTATAGTAATACTGATAGTAACCTAAAGCAATGAAGGAATGTATGTGTCTTTTAAATGACTTAGTCCACAAATAGGGCCTGACTTGCCCAGGTCCATAAAACCAACCCACCAACATATTTTGGCATAATGACATTTCCATCCTTAGCTGGAAAATGCCTTAGGATACCAAATTGGGTCACTGTGGTTTGATTGCTCTTCAGATACTCACCATCATTTTGTAGTGCTCCAAATCCTGTCACAAACATCTCACTGCCTGGGGGAAATTCATGGGATGCATCAGGGAGGCAAATCCTATGTACTGCATTTGTGTAGGGAACAGGGCTAGAAAGCTCTGCTACTGAAATATCATAGTCATGTGATGGATACTTATATTTTTCATGGACAAATATCCTTCGAAGGCCTTGTTTCATCTTTGGAGGCTTTATTGTTACTCCAAAGGAAACAGTCCATCTGGCTGGGTCATTATACCTGACAAAAAAGTACAAAGAATAAATTCCACTTTACCATTCTACCAATGTAATGACTTATATTAAACAATTTAGGCTGCTGGTGTCAATATAAGTTTTCTTTTTAAAATTATAGTTTCTATATATAAAAGCAAACTCTTTCTAATCTGTGAATCAGGCTCAGGAGTAATATCAGAGAGAAATGCCACAGTGGCATGGTTTTTAGGAGATACATGCTACTCTGCGTTTGAGTCGCTCACTCCAGATCCTAGGACTTTTTGACATTTCTAGGAATCAGTGATTCAAAGAGACATATGGAAAGCATATTCTATATGGAATCAAAGAACTAAATGTATTCTATGCACCATATCCCCTACTCACGAACATACACATTTCTCTGAAAACTGCAAAGGCTACACATAAATATAACAAAGCATTACTATCCTATTTACATAGGCATTTTGCATTTGCATTGGGTTGAAGGTTGTATTCCAAGGAATGGAATAGTCAACTTAGTGGTATAATTTAATACTACCAAATTTCTTCATATTTAACTCTTTCTTGCCATGTGGGATTTCCCCACTGACCTACCATCCCCCTAGTCCCATCTCTGATAGATATACAGCAGAGAGATATGGCTCTTTGACATCAAGCTCAAAGTCAAAAGATGGCTTTAAAATTTATTTAAAACTCCTACTTCCGGGGCAGCCCACATTGCTCAGCAGTCTAGCGCCACCTTCTGCCCAGGGTGGGATCCTGGGGACCAGGGATAGAGTCCCATGTTGGGCTCCCTTGCATGGAGCCTGCTTCTCCCTCTGCCTGTGTCTGTGCCTCTCTCTCTCTCTCTCTCTCTCTCTCTCTTTCTCTGTGTGTCTCATGAATAAATAAATAAAATCTTTAAAAAATTTCCTGCTTCCTTTGACAAATTATTGTGGATAATGTATCTACATGTACTTTGATGCCATTTCCATTTTCAGACTATTAAACCTCTCACTAAGATTTATGAGTGTCCCACTCTTGGGATGTATATGTTATCTTTATATTAAACTCATCTCTTTCAGGGTGCCTGGGTGGCTCAGTCGGTTAAGCATCTGCCTTCAGCTCAGGTCAGGATCCAGGGTCCTGGGATTGAGCCCTACCTTGGGCTCCGGCTGAGCCGGGAGCGTGCTTCTCCCTCCTCCTCTGTTCATGCTTTCTCTCGTGTGCATGCTATCTCTCTTTCTGTCTCAAATAAATAAATAAAAATTAAAACCTTTAAACTCATCTCTTTCAAACTTCATGAGGTATTTCCTTCCTGCCAAAACCCGATGCACCTTGCTTACCCCAGTCATTCACAAGCCAGTCATTCAGGACTTACGTTCTAAAGCAGTGAGCGGCACTCACAAGCCATGTGCTATTAATTAAAGTTGCTCCACAGCGGTGGATTCCATCCCACTGCAGGCTAGCTTGCCACGGCCATTCACCCTCTTCTACCTGAGTCCCACCAACGATCCTGAGACTCTGTCTTGCAGTTTTACTCCTTCGTGTCCCACAGCCTGTCAAAGAGAGATGATGTGATGCCTTACTTAGCAGTTGCTTTTACGTATCAAACTGTATTACTATCTCAAATTTTTGTACTTTGTGCTCCAATAGTATCAAGCATTTTCTCTTGTTCTCAATTTTCCTTAAACTATAGCCATTCATTAATTTAATAACTATTCATCTTAAAGATTTAAGTCAATCATTACCTCCTCTGGGATGCCTTCTCTAACAATTCCTCTGCCCCCAAACTGGATTAGTTATGGCTTTTATGATACTTCCATCATCTTCATCATCATCTCTATATATGTGTGTGTACATATATGCATATGTATATATGTCTGTCTGTATAAACATGTATATATGCTAATAGTTACCAGTACTAATTATATACATATTACATGTATACTGTATATAAGTGTATAGTACATACACATAATATATATGTATACATATGTGTACATATAACATATATATATGTATATATAGCTTATAAAAGGGCTTCTTAACCTTGGCACCCTTGACATCTTGAGATGGATAATTCTCTGTTGTGGTAAGCTATGCTGTGCATCACAGGATATTTAGAAGAATCCATGGCCTATACATATTAGATGCCAGTAGCATTCCCCCTGCCATCATGATAACCAAAATGTCATAGTGGGATCCTGTAGGGGTCAAAATTGCCCTAGTTTGAGAACTACTGCTTTAGAATTATGTATCCACACATTAGGTTCATACATCTAGTCTCATTAGAGCATGAGCTGCTTTAGGCAAGAATTATATCTCATCCATTTTATATCCCTTTTGCCTAATACACAACTAGCACACAAGAGTTTCAGAATAAATATTGGTGGCAAGAATACACACTATTTAGGTAACAGGATTATTCTTTGGTCCCATGTTTAATCAAGTTTGTGAATTAACCAATATTCTAAGCTGGTGAGTAGTGTACTTCTTTCCACCTTTTAAGATAAATATATTATCTACTAATTTTATACCTATTAAATGTATCCTCTAGATCATGGGGGGTGGGTACCCTGCTTTAGGGAAAGGGAAATACCAGGCCTAGAGTCAGTATTTTTAAAACATAAGTGAAAATATTATCTGGGCCTTCAGTAATTTTACCAATATATATCCCAACTCCATGGTTACCTATGATTTCTATAGTATGGAATTAATAGCATCATGAAGATTTTATTTAGTGTAGAATAACAATAAGTTTCTGCCTGTAGCTGAAAATTTCCAACATACAGATTACTTTTACATAATCTTTAGAAAATGTTTATGAGAATATATTGTAGATATTTGCAGTAAGAACATTGAGTCTCTTCTCCCTTTAACAATGGTTCAAGTCACTTTTTTACACATCTGTCACAGGCAACTATATATCCACTCCAAAGTTTTCCCAATTTTTTTATTCTTTGGTAAGAAAATGTGCCTCAGAGAGAAGTTAAAGCATCCCGAGCTGAGCACAGACCAAACTTTATTCTGACCCTATAACATCACACAAACTATTTACAAAGTAAACCTAAATGATCCAGTGTTAACTTTTTACATTCAGGTAATGCAATTTTTAAAAATATATAACACTTACAATTGTTTATAAAGTTGTCTGTTTCTGTCTTGTTGATTTCTGAAATACACAGAAATGGTGAATAGAACAGGGCCAGCACATCAGAATTTCATAATGCCTCTGAGTACTTCAAATAGGAAAGGTGGTTAATTCTGTTATAAGACAGAACCTCTAGGTTGTAAAAACAAAAAAACAAAACAAAACAAAAATAGCAACACAGTTTATTATAGACAGAGTGTGGTCATTCCTTGGGAAAAGGACGATCTAAGCAGTGTTTCTTAAACTTTAGTGAGGATAACAGTCACATGGGGAGCATCTTTATACTGGCAATTCCCGTTCTTCTTCCCAGTAATTCTGATTCAGTAGTTTTGTGATGAAACACAGAAATCTGAGTTTCATACCAGAAAATGAGATGTGGTATTTCCTCCTTTTGGGGAATACTACTTTAAATCATGTATTGATTCCCTAAATGTAATGATATGTTTACTGACCATTATTTCAGATTTTTTCCTTTACTGAATTCATAGGCATAGCCCCATTTGTATAACACACATGAGTAGCAGGTCTATAAATCTGTCCCCCATTTAAAAATAATGTTATCCTTCTCTAATTTTTCTTTCTGCAAATTTAGGAAGACAATTTGCCCTCTTTTCAACTCTAGCCCATGGCTCTTTAGCTTATTGACTTCTCAATGATCAGGCCCTAACCCTATGCAAAAACTAAGCCAACCAACAGATACATAAAACTCTATGCATTTAATGTCCTGATTCAGTAGAGTTCCAAAGACCAAAACTATTTTCTTTGCATATGGCAGAATAGGAATTCTAAATACAAAAATGTAAATGTTAATTTTTCTTTCAGTATTTAAAAGTGTTGATATGCTAGAAATCTATATTCTAGAAGTACTTCTTTCTGACTTTCTCTTCTGGCTGTTTTTGGGGAAAATGGCTCAAATAAGAAAGTGACCATTTATTCTCATTAAATATTAAATACCATAACCACTAATCTCCCTGTTTCAAATAACCTGTTCTCCTCTATCTCACCCTCTTCCTAGAGAAAGTTCTGGCTTTGCATGTTGATACTACTAACAGGGTCAGCTTAATGGATGTGTATCTACATTGGGTCCTGAACTCAGCATGACTTTGCACTTCATTAAATGCGCACTCTTAAAGTTCTTGATATTTTTTATTTCATAACTTGTGCTTTAAAAATAGAATAATAGAATAATGGGGCATGGTGTGAGCAGAAGAGATACACACAATATGTGTCCATGAATTCTTAGCTCTCCATATGCATGTATCATTCATGATACACTATGAACTCAAGAATCCTGGTGAATCCACAATGTTCAGCAAACTCAAAGTAAGATAAATGTGTGATGTCTACCACTAAAGAACCAGGGAGCACTGTCAGTCCTATTTGAAGCACAACTTGCTTAGAACACAGAAAGAAGGTAAGCATTCTACTAGACACACACCAAGTGAGCCTATTATATCCTTTCTTGCTCCCATTATGTCTTTTTATCAGCCAATAGATTCTGCTGAAAATAACGACATAGAAGGATTTTTTAATTCTTCCTCACTTAAGCTGAAGGTAGATAGTATTGGTAAAATGTGCACATATCAACAGGGGAAACAAGAATTGTCAAGCCAGCTGTGTATACTGTTTCCATTGATCTGTTAGCAACTAAATTCGTGAATGTGTCAGCTATGAAATACAGCTGTATAATTTTCATAATTCTGCATACTTAGATGAAATTACATTCACATATGTAATTGATATTTTACAATATGAAGATGAATAATACAATTCTTGCTAGTAATTTAAAATTTTCATTTTTTCACTTAGAATGGTGTTAATTAGCAAATAAAAACACCATGGCAAGTCAAGAGAGACTGTAGAAAAAAGTCATATTTTAATACTCTTAACAGTATTTTTTTGTTGTTTTTTGAAAAGAGTCCAAAATTTTGTACCAGGCTGCATAAGTTATGTAGTTGGTCCTAATTACTCAAGCCTTCCTTCCTAAGCAAGCAAGGTAGGTGATCATCGGGTCAGTTCTCTAGTTAGGTCTAACAGCGTTGATGTTAGCAACTTATGTTCCTACTTTCTACTTATACCATATCCAATACTGTGTCCACTAGCCACATTTGTCTAGTGAGCTCTTGAAGTATAGCTAGTCTAAACTGAATGTGCTATAAATATAAAATATACACTAAATTTGAAAGTCTTAGTACAGAAAAGAAAGAATATGAAATGTCTTAGAAATAATTTTTCTATTGACTACTTGTTGAAATAATACTTTGATATATTGGGTTAAACATCAAATTATTTAAATGAATTTCACATTACTTTCACTTTTTTATTGTGGCTACTAGAAAATGTAATATCATATGTTTGGTCCACATAATATTTCTATTGACTAGCATTGTTGTATAGCACACAACTTGACTCTTAACCAAACTTTACTTCCATTGAGGATCTCCTGTTTCTTATTTTCTAGTAACAAGGACCTATCCCTGCTTATTTTGTTCCCCTACCCTCAACAAAAAACTCAGACTTTTTAAATTAGTTGTAAAATATACCAAAAATAACTGAAAATACATTATAAACTTTTCATTGGTAAATGGTTTAAGGGAAGAAGCTGTAACAAGGTATATCAATGAAACTTGAAGGCAAACATGTGGATGTCATGACCCTTTCCACACATCATACCCTCAGAACATAAAATGGAAGTGACAGGAAGAAGGAGAAGAATATACAAAGCCATTTTCTTCACTTATAATTGGATGCTATAGCTGAAGTATAAGACCCAATACAGGAAAGAACCCAGGCCCAGAGGTAATGACAGACTTGCATAGGAAGCATAAGTTTAGGGTAGTATTAAAATACTTCATTAGTACCAATTTAAGCCCAAAAGAAATGTTCTGTTGTGGCAAGACTCCATAATTAAAGGACATCCAAAACAATTTTTAAAAATTAGTGCCTAAGGGGCACCTCAGTGGTTTGTCACTTGAGCATCTGACTTGATTTTGGCTCAGGTCATGATCTCAGGTCATGAGATCAAGCTCTACATCAAGCCCTCTCTCCCTTTGTCCCTCCCATCTTCCCCTAAAAAAAAAAAATCAGTGCCTAAGACCAAAAGTAACATGGAGCTGTTCTATATGTAAGAGAATTAAACTAAATAAGAGAAATAAACTTACTTTTAATTTCAACTGATTCAGGATCTAATTTAGGGGGTCCTACAGCATCTTGCAGCTTTTCAGGTAGAACATGTTGAATAATTTTATTGATGGCTTCAGGATCCTCAGTAGAGCGAAATCTAAAAATCAGCAGCATATGAGCCAACACTCCATGTTCCTCTTGACTGTGGACCAAAAAGAAAAAAAGAAAAATACGGTTTTAAAAGATATAGTTCATAATTAGATTTATGGTAATATAACAATCTATTTTTTCTTTATCATCCATGTAAAACACATACGCAAAACAAATCCATAATGTAATTGAAAAGATACAATTTATTTTCTTCTATATTCCTATCATTTATCACATATAAAATTTCCAACTCAGCCTCCCTGATAGTAAGCTAGTATGTTTACAGTCTCCCTTAACACCAAAATATCTAGTTATTAATATAAAAAGACACTCTCTTGTCAACCATTCAATACTATCCAATATAACATATGGTCAATATGAAATCAATTCTGGCTTTGGCTTTCAGGCTTAATTCCCAGTGGCTTAAATCCAATGATATCTCCTAAGCAACATCATGCTCTCCTAAACAACTTCTAATCGTAAGGATATTAGGAAGCTTAACCAAATCATCTTGACTTCATGTGATTATAATTTCAAGGTAGAGCATTAATTAGCCTTAGCATTGTTTGAATGAATTACTTGGAATCATCTTTGACCTCTCTTTCTCATTCTCTATTCTAGCCTCTTCACATACAATTAGTTCTCAGAGATACAGTCCTCACCATACAATGTGTTGACTTCTCATTTAACATAAATTAATATAATATTATTAGTATTAATATATTATTAATATAAATTAAAACCTTATTTTTAGAGGTCAGCTTTGTTTACCAGTTATAAATTTGTTACCATTTGATGATCCATTCTCTCTGAAACAGTGCTTTCTTCAAATATACCCTTGTGTGTGCAAAGAGATTTATATATATGTTTATCATAACCTTGTTTTTAAATATCAGAAAAAAATATGTAACAATCCAAGTGTCCATCAAAAGTCATTGGCTAAATCAACACAATGAATTGTTAAGAATATGTGTTATTTCTGAAAGTGGAATTATTGGAGAGGGAGTTTTGCTTTCTATTTTATTTAATAGCATGTTATTTGAATTTTATATATAAGTTTGTACTGTTTTTGTAATCTGAAAAAAACAAATAGGACTTTTTTTTAAAAAGATTTATTTATTTATGCTGAGTGAAGTAAGTCAGTTGGAGAAGGACAAACATTATATGTTCTCATTCATTTGGGGAATATAAATAATAGTGAAAGGGAATATAAGGGAAGGGAGAAGAAATGTGTGGGAAATATCAGAAAGGGAGACAGAACGTAAAGACTGCTAACTCTGGGAAACGAACTAGGGGTGGTAGAAGGGGAGAAGGGCGGGGGGTGGGAGTGAATGGGTGACGGGCACTGGGGGTTATTCTGTATGTTAGTAAATTGAACACCAATAAAAAATAAATTAAAAATAAATAAATAAATAAATAAATAAAAGATTTATTTATTTATTTATGATAGACATAGAGAGAAAGAGAGGCAGAGATACAGGAGGAGGGAGAAGCAGGCTCCATGCTGGGAGCCTGACACGGGACTCGATTCCGGGTCTCCAGGATCGCGCCCTGGGCCAAAGGCAGGCGCCAAACCACTGAGCCACCCAGGCAGGGATCCCCCAAATAGGGCTTTAATGAGATTATTGTTATGTATCTCACCCCCTTTCACTGACTAAGCAACTCTGTACAACAATTCTTTCTTCTTTCTTCTTTCTCTTAAACTATTCCTATACTGACTAATAGAAACAAAAACAAACAAAACCTTCTCTCTACCCCAGCTATTCAATTTATGTCTCATCTTCTTATCACAGCAAACCTTCTTGAAAGGGTAAATTATACTCTGCCTCATATTTAGTTCCTTGCAAACTGCTACCTCCTCTTCCATTCCACTGAGTCTTTTTTCTACACTAAATGGCTTCCTTATTGACATATCCAATGAATTCTTTCCAATCATATTACTTGGTCTCTCAGGAGTATTTTGTCAATGCTGACCATTCCATGCTTGAAGCTTTTTGTCTTTCATGTCAGTGGTACCTTTCTCATGATTTCTCTTTTTCCCTTCTCCTTCCCTATTTCGTAGGCTCCTATTTTTCCCCCAACTCCAGATACCAAATACTTAGGTATTGTTTTCTTCAGATTTTTTTAAGATTTTTTTTTATTTATTCATGAGAGACAGAGACAGAGAGAGAGGCAGAGACACAGGCAGAGGGAGAAGCAGGCTCCATACAGGGAGCCCAACATGGGACTGGATTCCGGGTCTCCAGGATCATGCCCTGGGCCGAAGGCAGTGCTAAACCACTGAGCCACCCCGGCTGCCCCTTCAGATTTTCTTCATCATCATTTTTTTCTTTGCATTACCCTTTTTCTGAGAAATTCCATTTACATCCACACTTTTCAGTATTTTGAGTTGATAATGAGCAAAGGCTCATCTTGAACTCAGTTCCTTTTTCCTTCCCTGAGTAAGACCTGTATTTTAGGCTCATGTGTCTCCTACTATCTCAATTCAGCATCTCTAAGATTGATTTCATCTTTCCTACAAACTTGCATTTCTTTCTATTGATTGCAGAAGAAATACTAATGAGTAGAAAGATTACTGGGATGAAAAAGTAAACAAATTGGAAAGTGATTTGGAAGGTAAAACTGGTAGAACTTAGTTATTCATAAAATGTGAGAAGCCCGGGAACATGGAGGAGCATAGGATGATGTCCAAGTTTCCCATTGGTGTTGTTGGGTTTTACCTGAGTTAGAGAACTTTCTGTGGAATCTCCATGTGGAGATGTGCATAGTATATAGTTCTGGAAATCAAAAAAAGCAGTTTAGATGGAAATAGAAATTTGGATTTCAATAACATATGAGGTCACATGGGTGCATGAAGTCTCCTTGAGAGAGTGGAAATTTAAGGATTGGAGAAGTACATACAGATCCAAGAGAGAATAGTATTTCAAATGCCAGAGAATATAGACTTTTCAGAAGACAGTGGTCAAAGTAACACCACAGATGTCAGCTAAGTGATAGATTGAGAAGGAACTCTTGGAGTTTTTGACATTGAAATAATACTGGAAACAGTTCTAATTCTATTTTTGAAAAATACAAATAATTTGTATTAAGACAATATATTAATTAAGACCCTCATATAGTATTTTGCTTAAAATATTATGCTCTGAGCTTCTATTTATTGACGTTGATTATTAGATCTGGAATTTTCTTAGGTAAATATTTGGAGCAGAAAGGGGTAGAAAAGAAAAAATAAAACTGATAAAGAGAACAACCAAGAGTTTAAGACAAATATCATCTACTAAATCATTTTATATAGGGGACAATTGGCTATTAAACTAGGAATACGGTTTAGGTTCCTACTTATGCTAATTAGTTTCCAAAAATACAATTCAATAATATACCTCTGTCTCTGGAAATCCATCACCTTGCAAATGCTTTCTTATGGATTTAGAGAATTAGTAAAGCAAATTATAGCCCATGTCTTAGAACAGTTGTCAAATGAATGTTGGTTTAATTGAATTATATCATATCATTAACATTTCAAATAGTATTTATTACTGACCAAGTTAACAGTTTTATTTTTAACTTATATTCAGAAATTGTAATTTTAGATCTACATACCTGAACTTGATAATGTGAGACTTGACAAATTCTTCCCTCAATGGAGAGTTATGAAATGCATTTTTCACCTGTTCCAAAAATATTCAAAATATGTCAACAAGAATAATTTCCTGCAAGTCATTTTAAGCTCTATGGAAAATTTAAAAATAAAACAAAACAAACAAAAAACAAATCAGAAAGCATTAACCAACATTTTACAATGCATTCAACTAGAAAAATCTCGAAGAATCTTTTCTGGTATTCTACTCAGTGATTTCAAATGAATCCTGTCTTAGGAGTTACAGTTTCTGGGAACGATAGTAGTGGGGCCAAGAGTGCTATTTGCTGTGGTACACTCAGAAAGATACTAAAAAGAATAAACACGTTTATTTTAAGAGGAAGTCTATATCTCATGCCCTGAGATACAGACTTACTTCTACTATAGATAAACAAAAGAAATGAAATAATTCTGCCAAGTGATGGTTGGGTCATAGATATGAGTGTGTGACAAGTATCACATGGTTCTTAAAACCAGTGGAAAAGTTGCTGAACATCCTGGCATAACCTGCACCTAATTCAGGACTCAGAATGGTCTTAGAAAGGTCTGTGTGAACTAGGATACTTAGCCTAATATGTTCTGTAAGGTTTATTTCATTTTTTAAAAAAATATTTTATTCATTCATGAGAGACAGAGAGAAAGGCAGAGACACAGGCAGAGGGAGAGGCAGGCTCCATGCAGGGAGTCTGATGCAGGACTCTATCCCTGGACTCTGGAATCACACCTGGAGCCAAAGGCAGATGCTCAAATGCTGAGCCACCCCAGGTGTCCCTGTAAGGTTTACTTTAATAAGGCAGAAAAATGTATCTTGTGGAGATATTTCTTACTACTACAATTAAGAATTCTAGCCAACTTAAATTTTTAGTTAAACATGTCAAGTTTACTTGATTTCTTGACTTCCGTGTGTGACTATCGACCAAACACAGTCACAGCAAGCTGGTGATTGACTACAGAAACAATGAGCCTTTTTACTCACATTTTTTGTTGACTCCTCTTTCTTTGTGCCCAAGGGGAGTTACTTCAATTATGGGACAAATCAGCATAGTACAAGTGAGTCCCCTAATGACCACATTCACTTGGATATTTTTATTTGAGGGCTTATATTTAATCAAATAATTTCAAAATTATTGTTAATTTTGAAGAGTGTTAGAGTCCTATTCCTTTATACGTAAATCATTCTGGATGTTATAAAATTTATTTTAGTGAATGGTATAAAAGACAAGGAAAATAGTTGCATCTTTTCTTGACCATATTAGTTCCATTTTCTTTCCTTTATTTTATATATATAGCTCTAGAAAAGAGTTTATTCAGATATTTCCCTGATTCAGTGCTTATACATACTGAATTTGTATTCAACCAGAATTTGAGCTCCTTCTTATCAAGGTATTGAAATCCTCAGGCTTCTAGTCTATCAAGTAGTTTTTAGGTGGGTAACTTCCATTATTTTCTTACTCAGGATATGGAAAATGGAAGACAATTTTGAAATTAGTTGAATGCCTTAATTTTCACAAACTTTGTGAAAGAATGAAAATCAGTAGTAGATGGCTCCAAAACTAAGTATCCCAACTTCTAGGTTAGGCTGTTTCCCATCACATCATACCACTAATTACCTCACAGACTGTCAGGAAAAGTCCAAGTGATTCTCTAAGTAATCTGATGGTGATTAGAAATCATGACCCAGGCTCTTGTTCTCTTGGCCTATACTGATCATTTTTCTACTTTTTAAAACATTTAATTCATCTCTGAGGATGAATGTTGAAGCCTTAAATATAGAGATGAGTATCCATGTGTCTCCTATAGACTTATGTACCCAAAAGTAATCCAAGGTCAGAAAATTTTGTTGTTGTTTTTTTTAAAGATTTTATTTATTTATTCATGAGAGACAAAGAGAGAGAGAAAGAGAGAGCCAGAGACACAGACAGAGGGAGAAGCAGGCTCCATGCAGGGACCCCAATGTGGGACTCGATCCTGGGACTCCAGGATCATGCCCTGGGCTGAAGGCAGGTGTTAAACCGCTGAGCCACCCAGGGATCCCCAGGTCAGAAAATTTGAATATGAAAATACTAGTCAAGTATGTGTCTGAATAGTTTCAATCTTGTGCTCAAAGGTGTCTTCTCTGAGATACAGCAGTCATATTTTGGGTCATCCTCACATTCCCAGAATTTCTGGACTCTGCTGATCAAAATTGTAGCACTAGCTTTGGAAGAGTGAGTGGGAAGGACATGAAGTAAGGGATAAAGTTCACTTGGTTCAACCTTGCAAGGCATACTCTCCCAAGTCATGTATTGTCATTTTTGTTTTATATTTCTCTGGCAGGGCTGCTTCCCATTTTTCAAAGGTATGCAAGATCAGTTGAATGGATGTTTTGAAACCTAGGTACCAAAAAATACCATATAAAGTGAGAGCAAATGCCCTAGAATAGAAATGGAGGGAAAATGTGCTTACCATTGATTCAATTTTCTGACTCATTTCTGTGAAATTTTTAGAAGCCTCTTTTCCAAAGTCATCATACAGTTTGTTACTTGTAAATGATAATGTGCCATAGTAATTGTAGGTCTTTCTTTGATCTATGAAGAGAGGGGAGAAAACCATCATACTTTTCACCAGATGTGTGTAAAGCATCATTATTTCTATGTTTGGTGGTTACTAGAAAGACTGAGACTAGAGAGAATGGCCCTACCCCAAGTCAACATCTCCATCATCTTGCCCTGAGTTCATGGTTATCTAAGAATAAAAGACACCAACATTCATCATCATAAGATTTAGAGTGTAAAAGCCATAAGTTATGCCTGGTGTTCCTGCAGGCTAATTAGTCATGTGTTACCCATTTCTGAATTAGCATGAGAGGCAGCAAGTCATGCCATCTGAGCATACAAACAAGAATGGACTTGGAAGTTTCCCAAGAGTAAAAGCACTTTTATATTGCAAAAGTAGATTTCTCCCAATTCAATAAACCATAAAACCATATCAATTCTGGCCACAAGAACTGTCATATAAGAAAATTTATTTGAGGTAAAGAAGATGAAAACGCTTGGTGTTCAGTTAGAGAGCTAGACCTACCATCTGACATAACCTTAAAGTGACACTTGGTTTTTACCTGGCTATGGTCAGGTATGGTCACTCCATTTATTTTCTCCCAACAGCCACAGGGATTGTCTTGTCTTGCCACTGGCTGCACTTTCTGTACCCATTTTAAGCAGCCCACATTTTTGGCCCACTGAAAATTAATGCATCATTCATCACCCTTCTATACATGAAGCAAGCATGGAACCCTAAGATTCATTCATTCAACAAATATTAATGCTGACTACCTTTTCTATGACTCTGTATTGAGTATTAGAAATATAATGGTGTGGGAAGCCCCGGTGGCCCAGTGGTTTGGTGCCGCCTTCGGCCCCGGGGTGTGATCCTGGAGACACGGGATCGAGTCCCGCATTGGGCTCCCTGCATGGAGCCTGATTCTCTCCCTCTCCCTCTGCTTGTGTCTCTGCCTCTCTCTCTCTCTCTCTCTCTCTCTCTGCATCATGAATAAATAAATAAAATCATTTTAAAAAAGACATATAATGGTGATCAAGACAGTTGTGTGTAGTTATTATAGGATAATGGAATGTACTTCATCCATCTTCGATTTCTCTCCTTTTCTCTCTTGCTTCTCATTCTTTCCATCTTCACTTGAACCCAAGAGGAAAAGGAAACTAACATTGGGCACCTGTGTCCCAAGTACATTCACGTATCTCATTTAATTTACCATATCTCATGAGAAGGCAGTATTGTCCACATTTAACAGATAAGGACTACAGTCTCCAAAATGTAAGTAAATTGCCCAGCCGTAACATGACATAGCCAGAAAAGACAGGACTGGGTTTCAAGTCAAGGTCCAGCTCTCAGAGCACAAATCCTCTTTACGTACCACTTCTTGGGGTGGGAAAAACTACTGGAAATTTTCAAAAGAACTTTCTGGCCATCCAAAGGATTTGGTTCGAGTAGGAAAAGATTTGATAAGGCTGGGAAATGGCCAGTGATGCAAACAGGAGATGGATGGCAGCCTGAAAGGTCAGGGCCTCCTGGGAATTAGCCACCGAAGTGAGAGGCTAAGGAGGTTTTGCCTTTCTCCCTCTTTCCTTACCTTCCTTTCATTAAATGGCCTTCACCTGAATGGCCAGAGAGACCTGAAAGGCAGGCAAGACCCTGGAAATACACATAATCTCGAGTAAGGTTTTTAATTTATGGAAATATTGAACACTGGGTCTAAATTGAGCCTAAGAATCTGCATTGCTAACAAACTCCCACGTGATGCTGCAGGTGGCGGGACCTAATCCCTCACTGAAAAGTTAGTGTCTAGAGAGAAGAACTGACTCTTACATATTGGTCCTGTTCTCTTTTAAATTATTAGATTGATATATTTGAAACTGCCATTTATATAAGCCAAAAATGGTCAAATACCGACAATTTCATATGCTTCAACCAAATGAACAACTTGTCTGTAGTCAATATTTTACTTTGCTCAATAGACTCAAACAGGTCACTAAGTCAAAACATATTCCCAGTTGCCAGAATTATATGGCACGTGTAGTTGTCGGAAAATATTACTGGGAAATATTAACAGAAAAGTAAGAAAAATAAGGATGAATATTAGTTTGCTGATAAGTTTCTAAAAAGTTTGTGAATCTGTAACCTACATGGATGTTGCTCATAATAGAGTCACCTTCTGTCATTTAATTCTCAGAGGGGCAGAAATGCAGCCCCAAAGGCCCCTGAACACCAGCTGCACACACAATTCTATGCTGCCCTGGGCTTTATGCCAAATTGATGGTTTTTTTCAAGATGAGTTACCTCCAACTTAATCTATTTCTGTAACTCTTTAGTTTACTTTGGTTATCTAGCTATGCCAACTCCTAAATGCTTATATGCTATATTCACTCTATTCTTTGTGTCTCCAAACAGAGGGCAGATCACACATGCAAGACAGTAACACGTATCACAACAATCACTGTTTATTCAGGTGTGCTGTGTGGGCAGTGGATGTTGGGTGTTCCATAATACTGCACTGATCATCCAGACAATAGGGCCCAGAAGCAGGTTACTGGAAAAATCTTGCCAGGTTTTCATTGTTATGTGTGTGAGCAAGATGGCTTGGGAAGAGGCAAAGGGAGAAGCAGTAAGAAACATTTTCTCTCACTGAGGTAATGAGACCTCTAGCTTTACTAGGGATCCTTTGTGAAGCCAGACAAACTGAAGTCAGCTCCCATGAAAATATCATAAGTACGATTCACTAATCTTTATCATTCAGTATTCAATACATATTAATTAAGTATTTAATATGTGCCAGGATCCTGCTAAGTTCTGGAAATACAGAAATGAACAAAATACAGTGCTGGGCATCTGTGGGGAGGAACAATGATGTCTACAGTATAATGAGATGATATATTCATAACAGAACTGTAGAATTAAAAAGTCATTTTAGCCACTTTTTTTTCTTTTTAATTAAAAACATGCTCCAGAGAAATAACCAAAATGTAGATACTCCAAAGTTTAAAGACTTGTGTGTGGGTAAGTTCTACCAAAAAAAAGTCTTTGCTTTAAATATTTTTTCTTCAAACTACCCCAAAATGATCTACCTTGCTTTAGAAATTGAGATTGGAATTGAGATTGTGTCTGCTAGTGGAAGAAGATAACCAATTTACAGATCATTATGTCTTTTTACAGGAGAGCAACTTGTGCAAATTCCCAATTAAATTAGAATCAAGTAATTAGCTTCTTTGGTTACAGTGTCTTGAACATCAAAGCATTAGGTAGTCACTAAGGGAGATACTAAGCCAATAGGTCGTAGTAGAGTCAACTAATTATAACTTGAGGCAGAGTAGAGGGAAACTTCAGAAGGGTTATTACACCCTGGAAGAACAGTCCTAAAGTACCCTGGGGACCTTTCTAATAACAGAGCACTCATGGTTCATCTAGTTGTGAGATACCTGATTACCACAGAGTTAACCTCTTTATAATTAACCTTCTCAGCATATCCTATCTCCTTTAATCACATGCAGTACAACCCAAGATGAGATTTAAAATAACAGAAATAGGCACTTACTAAACAATATATCATTATGAGCATTTTTCCAGCTTATTAGTACAGAATAGAGCCAACTTTTCTATGATCCTTGATGATGTAATTAACTTGGGGGCTCTCAGGATTTCAAATAGTTGGAATAATTTTAAATCAAGGCGATTGCCCTACATCCTCAAACAACTCAACGCTACCTCTCCTATGGTCTTTTCCTATGCAATATTTGCTTATCGCTTATTAATGAATATAAAATCTAGCATGCTATTCCCAGCAGGAAACATTGCTCCATCAAAGATAGAAGAAAAAAATCCTCTTTGGCTTGTGAGGATTGAGAAAAACAAGACCGTTTGCAAAGGATTCTTTGAACTAGCTATGCAAATGAGTTGCAGTCATGAATGAATAAGCCTGAGACAAATCAAAACAGGAGTGCACATGAAGGAATATTTGGGGGAAGTCACATGATGCTAGGGCAGCTCATACTCACTATATCTCACATAATGAACAGTAAGTCCAATGCACACCGCCAGAACAATCAGGGAGATAAAGGTGATGAGGCCAATAACCCAGGGCTCCAAACAAACTCTCTTCCTCTTCTTCACCACAGCTGGCCTGAGCAAGAAAGCAAATAAATGGGTTATATCACATGGTGCACCCCACCTACCCCTTAGGTAAAGCAGATATGTCCGGGGAATTCAGGACACTCGGGGTAGAGTCCCATTTTGGTTTAGAACACATCCTGGTTTGCAGGGTGCTGAAGCCAGTCCTGGCTCTGGTTACCTGATCTTAGGCAGGTAATTTGACATCCCTGTGCTTATTTCCTCCTCCATAAAGTGAAGATAATAATGGTAGTACCCATCTCATGGGATTGTCATAAGGATTAAATGAATTACTCTGTATAAAGTGTCGACGACAGTGTGTGACACGTAGAAAGTACCGTGTATGTGTTAGCTATGATTTACTGAGCTGGCTGTCCAAAATACTAAGTGTAGCACAGTTGGAGCTATGCCAATGTTTAAAGCCTGTTTTTACCATTCTAAAATCTTTTTTTTAATTATTTATTAATTTATTCATGAAAGAAACACAGAGAGAGGCAGACACACAGGCAGAGGGAGAAGCAGGCTCCCTGCGAGGAGCCCAATACAGGACTCGATCTTGGGACCTCGGGATCACACTCTGAGGCAAAGACAGACGCTCAACCACTGAGCCACCCAGGCATCCCACCACTCTAAAATCGTAAATGGCCTACAAAATACGTTACAGCTTGAGCCATACTGTTCCAGATAGAATTTCTAATTCTACCCTCTATTTGTCTGATTTATTTACAAACAAACTTTGAGGACACACTTAAGAGATAACCAGAGCTCTTTTCTAAAGAACCTGAGTGCTTGCACTCTAAACCTCAGTAACGCTACAGGAAATCCTTTCTGCGTAAGATTCCCTCAACCTCTCCCATTTATTCTGCCTTCAAAAACATGTTACTGAAAACTGTTGGTCAGCTGGGTTTTTGTTTAATTAGTATGATTGCTGTTCCCTTGTGTTATAATAGTTACTAGGCGAACTCAAAAGCTAGAATAAAGAATAAGAAGTCAGAGTTAGCTAAGGAGTTTGAATATGAAGCTGTTATTTTACATTTCTTGAGGTGTTTATCACCCTGGTACAATCCCTGGCATGTACGCTTATCTTCAGAGCGCCGTCTGCTACGTGAGGACTGGGAGGAAGTGTAGTACTATCCTGGAGGAGCACAGGACTTCAATCAGAACCAGAAAGATTCTGAATCCAGCTCTTTCCTTAGCATCTGTGCAACTTGGACAAATCATTTAAATGCTGTGCTAAGTTCTTTATATGTTAATAAGGGACAGTATAGCCCTTGTGTCTAAAATACCTGATTGATTGTGGGATCCTCAATGAGATCATGAGTGTGAAACTTCTTGCAAACTGCAAAGCTATTTTTGCAATAAATAATTTTTGCTTACAAGAATCAAGGGGACTCTGTTTTGGGTTATGTAGGACCAACATGTGATATCATTTTGGTCCCTATCACACCGTCATCACACCCTGGCTCTGCCTTGATGTTTTGTTCTATGGGAACATGGTCACAGAAGTCAATATTGTCATTCCTGCTACATGACTCTGCTCCTCCTGAAGGCACTGAGATCTAGGGAAAGGCTCCAGAGACTCTACTTAGGTCTCCTGCCTTGTTCTTGTGATTTTCCAATGGGACCGTAGCCAAGGACATTTCATCTTCTTCTCCTCCATCTCTTCAATCTTCAGGGCTCCCTTGAGTGATATTCCAAACACCTGATCCTAAAATGGCAATTACTGCAAGATGAAAAGATCGCTCCATGAGGAGTTACTAATTTTTTATGTGCAAATGTGCCTAAGAAACCTAAAAACTGATCCCTGTTTCTTCTTCTCGGAATGCTTGCCATTCACCTGTTGCAGAGAAAGGAGATGCATAAGGCAGATGTAAGCAAAACTTTGGGGGAAATACGGGAAGGGAAGAGCTTTTCAATTGACATCAAAACATGCCAGATAAAGAATATGAATTTGTAATTGTAGCAAATGTGCTACAATTATCAAAAATGTATGATCATTGTGTAGAGTTGTAAAATATGGCAGAAGTTCTAATTGTTCTATAACTTTTAATCAAGACAGAAAGTAAAATGGAGCAGCTGGTAAATTGATGGGATAAATTTAGAAAGATTAACATGGAAATAGTCAATGATTTATTTAAGGAAAAAATACTGCAGAAAAATATGCATTCTATATTCCAGTCTTTTTTTAAATAATGAAACTGTGTATGTACATAGCAAAATGTATACAGACACAAAATTACTAAGAGCAAGAACTGTAAGAGCAGAAATAAGAAAGAAACTTTAATTTTATTTACTTTCTGTATGATTGTGGATTCTTTTTTTTTTTTTTAACCAGAATCATTACGGCTTTTGAATTAAACAAAAGAGAGATTTTTAAAAAGTAAAAACAATTGAAAAGAATATTTTACATCTTGTTTCTGGATTTCCCATCACAACTATGTCCAAGGTATTGATGTGTTCTCCTTTCCTGACCCCCACCTTTCACAACTATTTTAGTGATGTTGTCTTTGGTGGCTTTGGAGGAGACAAGATGGGTAGCATGGGATAAGAAAAAAAAAAATCCATCAAAAATACTTTGATAAACAATTAGGAGAGTCTTATTCTAAGTCCTGCCACCAACTTACTATATAATCTTGTACCACTAGATTCAATTCTCTCTCTTATTTTCTCCATGTCTAAACCAGAGGTGATAATTTCAGACCCCACCTAACATGATTAGCTATGTAGAGATAAAAACGATGAAGTTTTTTTTATTACTTTGAACTCACAAGCAGAAAATCATCAGCAAGGACTATTATTATTATCATCATTATTTTAATTATTAATAATAATGGTAATGACCACATTACTGAGATGTTTGTCCTTTGAAACATTATCCCTTCCCTTTCCAGTCTGTATGGCATTGCTTTTCAAACCAATCACCCTGCTTCTTAATTACTTTTTTTGTTCCTCTCTTAGAAAGAGATTCAATACTCTGGTAATGTGGTAGAAGTGTGCTCAATAAAATAGGTAAAATGGAGGAGTAAATCCATATTACATATCAATATACCCTCGATTAACCCCTCCTGTATATAAACCCTTGTCTCTCTTGTGGTCTGTTGAAACTTAATCTTTTCAGGTAAAATCACCTTCAGACAGATTGGATAAATTCTTACAGCTTTGATGGTGTCAAATTTCTTTTTTTCTATGATTTTTCCTTTCAATTTGAAGACATATGTGATTAAATGATGAATATAGCAGTGAAAATATGGGTATATTTTTATAAGCCTAAAATTGCCAGAAGACAAGTAACATGCCCAGAGTTGTATTATCATTATCACTTCTTAACGTGTCATTTTGAGAATAGTATGAGGGACAACTGGCTGGCTCAGGGGTGGAATGTCTGCCTTTGGCTCAGGGTGTGATGCCGGGGTCCTGGGATCGAGTCCCACATCGGACTCCCTTTGGGGAACCTGCCTCTCCCTCTGCCTATGTCTCTGCCTCTCTCTGTGGGTCTGTCATGAATAAATAGATAAAATCTTTAAAAATAAAAATAAGAGTACTGAAAAAGAAAAACAGCAACCACAACAAAAAGGCAAGGGCAAAAAAAATTTTAAAAAAAAGATACTAAGGCAAATACACCCCTTGGCAAGCATGGAGAGTAAGTCATGGCTCAGAGTGCTGCAGAGGAAAGTTTATTGGAACAAACCCCCACATAACACCACCATCGTAGACTGATTAACAGTGGGTCTCAAACTCTTTGCTCATCCTCTGTAATGACAAGCAGCACTTATATTCTTAGACTACATGTTTCGTCAACCCAGTCCAGCTAAGATGTTTTTAAATGAACATGTACATGGTATCTATAAAGCTGGTGGTTCCAAAGCATTATTATCAAGGTCAGCAAACTCTTCTATAAAGTTCCAGATAGTAACTATTTCGGGCTTTCTGGATCACATATTCTCTTTTGCAACGACTCAGCTGTGCCCGTATAGCCACAAAGCAGCCATAGACAATATGCAAACAAATGTGCCCAGCTGTGTTCCAATAAAACTTTATTTCTGTATACTGAAATTTGAATTTCATATAATTTTCTCTTGTCATGAATAGTTTTCTTCTTTTCAGCCATAGAAGTATAAAAATCATTCTTATCTCAAGCACTGTATAAAAACAAGTGGTGGACCATAGTTTACTGATGATTGACTTAAGCAATAGCCTATAAGTCAATGCTAATTGTGTTGGGAAGCCATAATAATCTTTTCACTTTCTAGTCTCATCTGCATGGCAAATTTAATGTAGTCTGTCTCCAATCCCATTGCCACTGATTTTGTTCTGGAATTCTCACTTAAACTTGTCCTATAGCTTAATAACAGGTTTCTCTTCTGTCTTCATAATCTCTAAATCATTCTGCATTCCAGACAGTAAGCTGTCTTTCTAGAAATGATGGAGCCAATGTCTGAGACTACTAGAAACCCAAGTTGGCCTTAGTTGCATTCATCTTTTCCCCATGAGCTTTCAGGCTCTTTGCCTTTGCCTCTGCTTGCCTCCTACATGGAGTAACAGAGTTTATGCTTTGCTTGCATCTTAAAAGCTCATGCGTATTTAAGAGCCAGTTCAAAAAATCCCCTCCACTTCAGTTAGGCTTACCCTGAGCATCACAATAAGGTACATATTTTGGGCTCCTTAAGGACAGGGACTGAGCCTTACTTATCTCTATATTCTCCAATCACATGCTCAAGATATGTTCATAGAAGGAATTGAATTGAAGTTGACTAAACCAGATTAAACTGACCATTTGTCCACACCACAATATGGGTTTTCATATCTCTCAAAGCACTTCTGGTTTGCCTTAACTTGGCATATTATACACAAGGAAAGACAGGTCGGACATTGTGGATTATAGTCACTATTTAAGTAAAACCCAATCTCCAGAAAACATTTTATATAATGTCAAGTTTGTAATTAATATTTCTATATCACCTGTGCTTAAAATACCTGATTTTCCAACTGTTATTTGATCTATCCACTGTAAAATGTTATCATAGTATAGAAAGTGACAAATGCAAATGAGGGCACATTAATATCAGGAAACACATTATTATTTGAGGTTACTGAATATCTGCATATTATAATATCAAAACAAAAGCATGAAGAAAGATACTACAATGAAGTAACAACCTAGTACCTTATGACATTGTTAATCCCCTAAATCAGTGCTTAGGACTTAAAATGTCAGTTAATAAATATTAAATTTTTGTTACATTTTTGCAACTAGCTTATTTCTTTAGCTTATTGAGTTGTGCCTGCTTTTCCTATCCACACAAATACTTCAGGTGCTTTCTCCTCTGTGAAAGACTCAAACCAGCCGGCATTGGAGAGACCTTTAATCTTTCTTATATTTTGTTGAATGAGACTATAAAAATATACAGGGTGGAACTAAAATTTGTGTATGTGTGAATAGATCATATCTTTTCATTGCTGGGTTATTTTTTTAAAGAAATATAAATTACTTCTCATAAAATTGCAAAGAACATATTTCTGTCCTATTAATTGCTATAGAAACATACCTATAAAGTGTCTAATAACATCAGCCAGGCCCTTGGACTGAACTATGTGTGCATTCTCAAGAATGAAAACTATGAATGGTTCTCCTAGAAAAGTTACAATTACAACAAGGTAGTTGTCTAATTACCAGAAAACCATTTCCATTTTCTCTTTATAGCACTAAGATAAGTGGTAAGAAACCCATTGTTTTTATTATAAATATTTTAATTTATATTCCACCCTGTTCTAGATTAGCTTAAGGTAACTACTTATAAGGAGATACATACATATGAGTAAAGATATGTGTGTGTGTGTATATATATGTACATATATATATATATACACATATATATGAATGAGCAACACTAAAACCACATTAATTACCACCTAGACATTTCCTTAAATCAAGCCACAAAATTTGTAGCTTTCCAGCAGCCAACTCAAAAACAAAAACAAACAAAGCAAACGAGCAAACCCCGTTCAGGTACATTTTTCATGGCAACCACAGGATAAACAATGAGCAATTATTCAGTAACAATACAATTCTTTTCCTCATAAAAAAAAAATACTATGTAATGTAATGAACTATATTCGCTACAATATTCCTAATATTGAAACAAAAATTAGTTTTATAATACTCTTAGTGTTTCCTTCAATATAGGCAAGTGACATTAATTACTATTTAATAAAAGCAATTTGATAGTGTGGAGGAAGGGGCAACATGAATCATTCATACCAATCTCTATGATAATATTTTTAAATATCTGACAATACTCCTTAATTATTATTAAATGACTCCTTAATGGTATCTTCACATTATAAAGTATTTAAAGATTATTGAAATTGTAGGCACAAAAATAGAGTATTATTTGGTACAGTAGTAAGTTTTTAATGAACATTGTGACAGAAGACCCTACCACTCATTAACTGCTAAGTTAAGCAAAGCCCACAGCTTACCCATTCCTATATTTAATCAACCATAAAACTCAAGTGATAATATCTTTCTTTCCACCTACTTTAAAAGGAAGTTGTGAAGATCATGTATGCAATCATAAGACTTTGTTAAATATATGATTTATATTACTGGCAAGTATCAGTGGCACCTCAACAGTAAGGAATGTCTCTGATCTCCATTGTGTGATCATCAAGGTATTTATTAAGTTCCCAGCCAGATACGGTGTAGCACAGGAATCTACAAACCGAGATTCAGGTTGACACTTTGCCTGACCTCTAGAAATGTACAATCACAGATAGATATGGTACAACAAAGTTTAAAGATATTATTAAGTAATTATGTATGGGTTTATAGACTCATAAATTGAGCTATTTCATCTTTAATTCTACTAATATATTTGCTTTCTTTTCCTCAAACTCTTTCTACTTCAAGATAATAAATTGGCATGATCTCAATAAGGAACTTTAAAAGCGATGGTTTCCCACAGAAATGTTGAGAAGGGATGCCATTGCAGCTAGTCATAGGGAATTGTACACACTTGAAAACATGTAGGAAAAATAAAAATTAACAGAGTATGTAAGTATGTGGTGGCAGGTGTTATCAGAAGAAAAATAGCTGAGAAACCTAAGCTCAGAGACACTTTCGAGGCTGCTAATATAGACTTTCAGAAACTTTTTGTAATGTTAGATGTCTTCCTACCAAATCTTTCTCATGACTTCGTTTAGTTGCCTCCTATTACAATTGGCATTATATAGTAGCAATAGCTCTGAACTGTAAGACCAGTGACCTGCATCTTAGTCCTAAAGATTTTAGCTTAAGGATTAAGTCGTTTCATCAAAGTCTGAAGTTTCTTAGGTGAGAAAACTGAAAGTATATTCAACATCACATAAGTTCCAGCATCCCTTAACCCTCAATTTGTATGATGTTGAAATGTGCTTTCATTTTCTTCATCTGTTAAAAAATGATGAGGACTTTAAATGATCTAGATGCTCTTTAATTTCCACCAAAGTTAGTATTCCATGCCTCACCTAACTTAAAAATGCTTAACATTTTTATAATTAAAATTCAACATTTACTAAACAATTAGCTTTAACGTAATTTTTCAAATGTGTCATTTTTCCGATTGCCACATGCCAGATGACTGGAACAAAATAAGGAACTGCAATGGATTTTAAATAATACAAGTTTCATATAAGGAAGTCATAAACTTTTTTTTTAAGATTATATTTATTTCTCATGAAAGACAGAGAGAGAGACAGAGACAGAAGCAGGCTCCATGCAGGGAGCCTGACGTGGGACTTGATCCCGGGACTCCAGGATCACACCCCAGGCTACAGGCACCGCTGCGCCACCAGGGCTGCCCCAGAAGTGAGATTTCTTGATCAATAAATTTCCTGCCCCTGTTGCTGGCCTATAATATATGGAAGTGTTGAGTCTTAACTTTTGAATGCGATACCACATTAGAACCATAAAATTATAAAAGAGGTATTATTTTATCCAAAAGAATGAAATAATTTCAGTTACCAATGCTCATGGCCTTAATTCATATCCGCAGCTCAATTTACATGGCAAATCTTCAGACCCATATATCTATCTACTGCCTACTGCTGATCACAATAGGATATACTTCTCATCATTCAAACTTAATATGCCTGTAGATACTTATAGGTGTCTACCCCAAATATTTTTTCTAAATAATACAATGTTTGATTTTTGATTTGATTTGATATTTGATTTGATATTTGATTGAGCACACGACCATCTTGGAAAATAGAATATAGTGCCCCTTGTCCATAGGAGTTACCATGTGAATAATTTCTGACTAATGGAGTCTCTATTCCAGAGGGTAGAATCTTGACGTGCATTTCCTAGCTAGAATGCGTATGTGCTAGTTGGAGCTCAGGCAATCCCGTTGAGCCATGATTTAGAGGACACATACTCATTGCTGATGGGACAGCGCAAAGGTAGAAGCCTAGATTTACTTTGCGAATCTCCCTACAGGCCTGCCTGCCTCCAGACTTGTTTATATTAATTCCATTTCTTATAAACCACTATTACCCTAAATTTCTTGTCCCTCATACATAGCTAAGTCTGATGCTATTGCAATATGCAAAACAGATGAGTTGCAATCAAGGTAAATGCCACTTTTATGTAATTATCTTTGAAAAAAATTATCTTTGGGAAACTAATTTTTTTATACTTTATATAAGAAAGATGATAAAATATCCTTACTTAATATTCTCTGGCAGCTGAGTTTAAGATACTCTTTTGATTATACTCTATGACTTTTAGCAAATGACTTCCATCTTACTTCTTAGGGGGGATAAAGATCTGTCTGGGCTTTGGCATCAGTTTAGATTCAGTTCTGGCTCTGCCTCTCACCCTCTCACGCACTAGGTGGCTCTGAAATTACTCTCTCTCAGTCTACATTTCCCCATCTACAGATGGGGCTAATGAAAGGCCTAAATATAGGGTTCTTCTGAGGGTTAAATGAAATAACACCCACAGAACAATTGGCATCAGGCCAGGCACACAGTAACTGCTCAACAAATGTTGGCTGTTGTCACTATTTCCTACTTCATGATGAGAAATTAATTTGTTTTCAAAGTGGGATGAACAATCCCTCAAGTTGCCTCCTGTGTGCCTAAGAGGATAAGGAGAAGATAGAGAAATGAGGCTCCCAAGCCTTAGTGCCACTTGACCCAGAGCAACTCTGCTCCATGTGTCAGGGGTTTACATTAGGTCTTATGTGCAAAAAGGAATTCAGCTGAGAAAGATGCATGTTCCCATACCTCTGGAGTATGTCTCCAGCTCTACGAATCACTTACTCAGAGATTTGGAAATCTCAGTCTTCCTAATCTTTGGCTTCCTATGTAAAAATTCATGGTAATATTAAAATTATCTACCTTAAAGGGTTGTTGATAAGTACCAAATAAGAAAATAAATGGTGGAATCATCTATATGGAATATATACATATTTTTTCCTACTCTATGTACCCTCTCTGAATTTTGCTAATGCAACCTGACAAGCTTTTAAAGTGAACAACTAATTTTTAAAAGGCCATATATTTCTATGTACATACTCACTCAAATGTAATGGTAATAACAATAACAATAGTATTTCCTGGGTCATGTAGGAACATATTTCCCGTGTTAATGTAACTCTTCTATTTGACAGTATTGGATTCAGGTTGCAGGGGAACAGGAAGATCAGACTCTATCTCATCTCTAGTACGACTGACTCACACATTCCTGTAACCACATGCAAATTACCTAATCTTTGAAGGTTGTATCCCCTACTTTATAGAATACAGATAGCAATACTTCCTGCCTACCAGACTTGAAAGTCTACTGAGAAGACTATCCATTGAATAAGAGCATTGTTTTTTTGTAAATATAACTTTTGTATCTTTTGACACAATGAGACAGTTAAGGCATCCTACCAGTGGAAACACTGAGGTGGATACAGGGGACGTGAAGATGGTACAACACTGTGGTTAAGGGCATAGGTTTGGAGTCAGATAGACATAGATTAATTCCCAGTTCTGTCACATATTACCTCTGGGCAAATAAGGTTACCATCTGAACCTCAATTTCCTCATTTATAAAATGGGTATAATAACATAACCATAGGTTGCTTTAAAGATTAAACACCATGTTTTAGAACAGTAGTTGGCACATAGGACATGTAAAACAAATGACAGCAATTATTATTTTGTTCTGCACTGACTCACAGTTTGACTTTAAACAAAGGGCCAAATTCGTCTGTATCTACTTTTGTAGCTTTGAAAAAGAGATACCATCTGACATCTACAGATGAAAGATTGCAGGATAGAATTTAGTGATGATATATGGTACTTTGGGTTCCCCTAAGCTTAGTTCTATTATCTCAGAATTACTATTCAAAAAATCTCACAAATTGCCCAACCGCACAGACCATGTATGTAAGTGGGAGAAGTTTGGGCTTGCAGATTCTGGCATGACTTGGTGTCTCTACACCCATTTTCCCCCTCAACCTCTTAAAACTTTCCTATTCTCTAATCCACTTGTTTCAAATGTATTTAATGATGCTTGAAACGGTGAGCATTCTTCCTAATTCTCACCCATCATCTTCTATGAGAACATGTGTGAAGGAGTGTGCTTCGAGAAGTTCTTTGTGCATTTCCTCTAACACCTAATGCTGACCAAGCCACGAAAGGCACCCAGAGCACCCATTTTACCACCTTCCATCTTAGAAGACCTGCTCCACAGCTGCCCATGTCACCCTCTCTCAAGTACTAAACACATCAGGCATACTTATAAGTCTCAATGCTGATATGGAAGTATATGATGTTGCTGTTTTTTCTTGAATATTTCTATTTATTCCCTCTCTGTATTGAAGGAATGACATATTTTTGGAGGAAAGCAGACAACAATGAAAAAGTAACAATAAGGTCCATCGAGACAATTCCAGCTACCACAAACCCTTATTTTCTTCCATGATAGGCTGCACTAAGTGAACTTGATTTTCACACAATAGCAAATGTTGCAATCCTCTTTAGAAAACAACGAGGATGCAATTGATACGCAATACTCTCAGTCACTGATCACCTTTGAAATAGGGCGGCAAATTTAGGTCATATTTTCACCTTGTTTAAATACAGTTGCAAGAAAGTTTAAAAAGGGCCGTCCAAGCATTCCTTAAAATGTTTCTAAAAACCTATCAGTGAAAGTAAAATTACACCACCACATCTTCCTCCTTCAGCATGTATGTACATTACTTCATATCAATCTGCACACGATCTGTTTCTTTGCCCAGACACTGTATACCCATTTATGCCTACATATACATACATACACAACTCCTCTACGTTTCTATCTGTGTGCATGTGTTTGTGTGTGTGTGTGTGTGTGTGTGTGTGTGTATTTTCCCTTTCTCTGTCAGAAGGCTGACAGAAACTTTCCAAAGACTCTTCCTTTAGCTCCCCGCACATGATAGACAATGTGTTCCAGTAGCAAAACCATAGACTTTAGAGCCAGGAAGGCCAAGATCAGATTCCAGATCCAACGCTTACTAACACTGGACAATGTGAGCTGCACTGATTTCATCTTTTAAATGGAGCAATCACAGGAAGTGTTTCTCAAGGTATTTTCAAAATTAAATTAGATAGCATTTACAAAATGTACAATACGTAACAGGAGCTCAACAGGTAGTTTTCTTCCACACAAAATTTAGTATACAATGAGAACTCACTAAAAGTTGTTACATGGACCAGGACTGATCGTGGCTGAAGGAGAAGTGAGGCCTTGTCAAAACTTGGAGCAGAATCCCATAGCAGCTCTGGGTCTAAACGTCAATATGTCAATACAATCCTTCAGTATCACTATTGACTGACTTCCAGTGGGGGCAGCGAGGGGGAACATATGCTCGATTGGTTTTATGTTAAAGTTTTCCTGTAAGCAGATTTTTTTTTCTTTAAGATTTTATTTATTTTTTTCATGAGAGATACAGAGGCAGAGGCTGAGACAGGCAGAGGGAGAAGCAGGCTCCATGTAGGGAGCCTAATGTGGGACTTGATCCCAGCACCCTAGGAACACGACCTGAGCCAAAGGCAGACACTCAACCACTGAGCCACTCAGGTGCCCCTATAAACAGATTTTAATCCAAATTAAGATCCTCCGTGTTAGACACAAACTCTTCAAATCATGTCTTATCCTCCCTTCAGTTTACCATACTTCCTGAAATTATCCTCTCTTCCTTAATCATCACTACATTGCATAAATGAATAGTCTTCTCCCTTGGAGGGAAAGGTGACTAGGGAGAGATCACCACCCATTAAGATATAATTATACCAATTTAAATAAAACAGATGGCTACCTCTTTTAAAAGCTGGCCTATTTCATTTCTGCTTTATTTTCCTTCTGTCTTACAAGTTCCTTTCTTTTTTATGGCTTTATACTGTATCAGTTCTTCTCAAACTTTAGTGTGAATAAGAATTATCTTGTACTTTTAAAAGTATGATTCCCATGCCTCAACCAGAGAGTTATGAGAATTTCTAGGATGAGAACTAGACTTTATTTTTAATGAGCACTCAGTGAATCTAATGGAGGTGGTCCATGGGCCACACATAGACTGAGTGGTAGATCTCACCCTACTGAGTAAAAATTAAAGTTGTCCATTTTTTTAAATTTGCATATTACTCAGATCATCTTTGTGTATGTAAATTTGTGTAGATATTGTCCATAAATTCAGTCTGCTTATCTTTAATTCAGTGGTTGCTGATGACTAGAGTTAACATATAGCCCCATCATCAATAAATATTTATTTAATAAATTTATTATTTAATAAATATATTCTTCTATTCCCAAATCTCTTCCCTATAAACTTATTCTTGATAACGTTTTCTTTAACCTTCTGCTCTGTGTATTTTTATAAAATCCATGTGTTACTCTCTTCATGCTGAAAGGATAGTATAAAATAAGAGTTTGGAGGAAATGGTAACATATAAAGAATACTATTTACCTGGTCCAAATTTCTTCTTACTTTTAAATTCTAAAATGGTGGTTTTCATTTAGAACAGGTGAAGTGAGGGAAGGGGCTCTTAGAAATTTGGGTAAAGAGGAAGGAACACGCCATTTGATAAAACCCCTCAGTGCTTCTTATATGTCTTCCCAGTTATGAGTCAATAAAAAGAAATTGTCTACATATTCCAATTACACCTCTTTCTCCAAAGCACTCCTGTTGGTGCACTTGGTCCTGCAAATGTTTACAGTAAATTTAATCCCTTTCCACCCAAACCCATTCTCTTAACATCTCCTAGACTGACAAACATAGATGTGCTCCACTTTTCGTGCAGCTTTAGATCAAGGAGTTATTTGTTTCTTTATTTTTTTCCTTGAGAGATATCTTCCCTCTACTCTAAAGTAGGATTAAAAAATAGGTACATCTTTTACTTCAAATTAGAGACTATTCTCAGAAAAATGCATTCTATTATAGCTCTTCTACACAAATTCTAGACTCATTCATAGCTAGCATAGACAAAGCCTACAATCTATTTAGTATCTTGAGTTTGACAGAGATTATAAGTTTAAATTAAATCACTCTTTTCTATAGTAATATTCTTAAAGTTAATGTAAAAACAGTGGAACAGAAAAATCACCGTGGATTATAAAGAAGTACTCACAAAAGACAGGGAACCTTGAGAAACTGACTAAATTGGTTATGTCTGTAGCTCTTAGTTGCTTCATTAACATGTATAGAAGAGTATTAAACTTTTCATAATAAGTATGTGGAATTTTCTTTCAATGATAGAACTTGAGTGTTTTTCCCTATTACGATTCCACTGGAAATTGTACACTTCCAAACCATTTCCTTCTCAAAGTAGAATATTTTTTAAATGATATACCAATATATAAATGAGAGAAAATAAAATTTTAGCCAAAGATAAAATTATTTTTCAGAGCCAAACTAGTACATGGAAACATTATTATTGTTTAGTTTCTAACTTTGAATGAAAACAACCTCAAAATAATTATGACTTACCTGCTAGAGAAGAGATTGTGGCCAAGTACATCATTGGGTTTATTTTTTAAATCAACTATAATAATTTAATCATATTGTCTTCTTAAATTATTTCTTATTCTTTCAAACCTCTACAGTTTTTAAAATTTAAGCTATTTAAACAGAAATGAATGTAATTTTGATCTGCGTGATCTCAGATTTATTTTTTTTCATCTATACCTCTGAAAATAAGAGTATTTTCTCAATAAAACAAAGTCCAAATTAAAAACAAGTTCTATGCTTGAAACTAACTTAGCTAACTAAAAAGACAGCTGTCAAACTGGATATACCTTTATCTTTTGTTGAACTCATCTGAAAGAATATAGAAAAATACTTGGGGATGAAACCTAGGATGACAGGGAGCAGTAATATAGAGAGAAGAGAAAGGTATTTCTTGACACAATTTCATGTTAAATATCAAAAGTATGTTTCTGTATTAAGCAAATGAGAAATTAGAGATCTACACATTCCCTGGTGTGGTTCATGCTATTTTAAACTACAAGTGAACTTAAGACAAAGAAAAGGGAACTCACCGATACATTGCTGACCAGCAGGAAAGAGTCCAGTGGAGACCAAGGTCTGCAGTCTAGTGTGTACATCCAGGCTATATCAGCAATTTTGTGGGCTGGATTGAGGTGAAGAAAGAAGTCACTAATGATCTAAATAGAACCAGTCTGACAGGTCTTGGCTAGTGTGGTGGGAACTGTTTGTGTGAGTAGTAGGACAAAGTCGAATTTTATAAGGAGTGGGAGAACATAAATAATTTATAAGCACTTTCTAGGAGTGGGAACTTAAAAGCTATTGCCTTAAGATTATACTATATTAAAAATGTTAATGTAAACCAAATTTGTATAAAGGCCAGATGTTTAAATCTAAAAAGAAATGTTAAAATCATATCGCTCAGCTTCCTCATGTTTTCATGTTCCTTCATGTTTTCAGTGAAGAAACAGATTTAATTAAGTTAAATAACAGTCAAAATCACATACTTTATAATCCACCAAACCAGGAGTAATACCTATATTTTTTTTCAAATTTATCTAACATGCTTTCCACTATACCCTGCATATAATGAAAGTTTTCCTGTTATAGACTAAAAGTCAGCTGTTGAAAATACAGTAGAGACTAGAAGAGTATTAATATCTTAAAATTATGTGACATCATTTTTCTAGAGAAGTCAAGTTGTTTATAGATATTAACCCCCAATTGAGATAGTATATTTCTTTCACTGGAGACAGGCATATCAGCCAACAATGAGTCATTACTGTCTTACTTCTGAAAAGTAAGTAATGTATTTAAAAAAATGTCTGTTCATACATGTATATGCAGATATCTGTGTATTTGTGTTAGGTATAATCTTTAAATCACCTCCTTAATCCCCATAAATGAAAGTAGGTGTTTCTTCTCTGTGCTCTCATGGCATCTTGATGCTTACTGTATTTAGCTAGAATTTTTGTATCTCAACTCTATTAGACTGAATTATTTTTTTTAAAGATTTTATTTATTTATTCACGAGAGACACAGAGAGAGAGAGGCAGAGACAGAGGCAGAGGGAGAAGCAGGCTCCCTGCCAGGAGCCCGATGGGGGACTCCATCCCCAGACCCGGGATCACGCCCTGAGCCGAAGGCAGACGCTCAACCACTGAGCCACCCAGGGGTCCCTACTAAATTGAATTCTTAACAGATACTAACCATATTCTTAACATATATGGGATCATAAAAATATGCATAGAAAGAGAACGGGAAGGAAGGAGGAAGAGGGTATGTGTGACCAGTCCTAAAACTCACCATAAAGAAGGCAGATTGGCACTGCTATTTATTTATTTATTTATTTATTTATTTATTTATTTATTTATTTATTTATCTATCTATCTATCTATCTATCTATCTATCTATCTATCTATCTATCATCTTTCTATCTATCTGTTTGTTTATTTATTTATACCGTTGAATATTATAACCACACATCCATTTAGCCAGTGGCTCATCTAAATGGATGCAGAAGTTGGGATCTGTACTGTGTGTGGGATTAGGCTACCAAGAATTAGAATTACTCTTTAGCAGTAACTCAAGAAACACCTATGTTGGGACATACTTCTTGGGACTAGAAAGAGCATCGAATCTACCCTTTTTATTATGGCCAATGGATCACTTAACACTGAAGAATAGCATGTATACTTGCTTGAAATTATCGAGCATGCAGTACCAGGTTTCTGTCTACTCACTTGAAAGTACAATTTAGCCAAAAATAAAGAGGCAGCAATAGTGAAGTAAAAACTTCCAGATTATAAAATTAAAATATTCCTATTATACAGCCATTAAAAAGTGAAATCCTCACTAATAAGATGTTAATATTGGCTTAATAATGCTATATTCTATTTTATTTCATATTTTTTAAGATTTTGTTTATTCATTTGAGAA